>NW_027481991.1:0-300000 GCF_051107435.1 Chaetodon auriga | reverse complement strand
GTTTATTTTGAATTCGTGTTGAGTTAGTGTGAAAAGTGCAGTACATGTTCATTTTGTGCTTTTCTCGCTCAAATAGCGTTATTCCGACCTGAAAATGACAGAATATGAGTATTTTAGATTCATTTGTATTTATTTGTCAAACTGTCATACAATGACATTTCCACTTTAGAAACATCAATTCTTGCATGTTTTTGAAGGACAGCATGGTTTATTTTGAATTCGTGTTGAGTTAGTGTGAAAAGTGCAGTACATGTTCATTTTGTGCTTTTCTCGCTCAAATAGCGTTATTCCGACCTGAAAATGACAGAATATGAGTATTTTAGATTCATTTGTATTTATTTGTCAAACTGTCATAGAATGACATTTCCACTTTAGAAACATCAATTCTTGCATGTTTTTGAAGGACAGCATGGTTTATTTTGAATTCGTGTTGAGTTAGTGTGAAAAGTGCAGTACATGTTCATTTTGTGCTTTTCTCGCTCAAATAGCGTTATTCCGACCTGAAAATGACAGAATATGAGTATTTTAGATTCATTTGTATTTATTTGTCAAACTGTCATAGAATGACATTTCCACTTTAGAAACATCAATTCTTGCATGTTTTTGAAGGACAGCATGGTTTATTTTGAATTCGTGTTGAGTTAGTGTGAAAAGTGCAGTACATGTTCATTTTGTGCTTTTCTCGCTCAAATAGCGTTATTCCGACCTGAAAATGACAGAATATGAGTATTTTAGATTCATTTGTATTTATTTGTCAAACTGTCATAGAATGACATTTCCACTTTAGAAACATCAATTCTTGCATGTTTTTGAAGGACAGCATGGTTTATTTTGAATTCGTGTTGAGTTAGTGTGAAAAGTGCAGTACATGTTCATTTTGTGCTTTTCTCGCTCAAATAGCGTTATTCCGACCTGAAAATGACAGAATATGAGTATTTTAGATTCATTTGTATTTATTTGTCAAACTGTCATACAATGACATTTCCACTTTAGAAACATCAATTCTTGCATGTTTTTGAAGGACAGCATGGTTTATTTTGAATTCGTGTTGAGTTAGTGTGAAAAGTGCAGTACATGTTCATTTTGTGCTTTTCTCGCTCAAATAGCGTTATTCCGACCTGAAAATGACAGAATATGAGTATTTTAGATTCATTTGTATTTATTTGTCAAACTGTCATAGAATGACATTTCCACTTTAGAAACATCAATTCTTGCATGTTTTTGAAGGACAGCATGGTTTATTTTGAATTCGTGTTGAGTTAGTGTGAAAAGTGCAGTACATGTTCATTTTGTGCTTTTCTCGCTCAAATAGCGTTATTCCGACCTGAAAATGACAGAATATGAGTATTTTAGATTCATTTGTATTTATTTGTCAAACTGTCATAGAATGACATTTCCACTTTAGAAACATCAATTCTTGCATGTTTTTGAAGGACAGCATGGTTTATTTTGAATTCGTGTTGAGTTAGTGTGAAAAGTGCAGTACATGTTCATTTTGTGCTTTTCTCGCTCAAATAGCGTTATTCCGACCTGAAAATGACAGAATATGAGTATTTTAGATTCATTTGTATTTATTTGTCAAACTGTCATAGAATGACATTTCCACTTTAGAAACATCAATTCTTGCATGTTTTTGAAGGACAGCATGGTTTATTTTGAATTCGTGTTGAGTTAGTGTGAAAAGTGCAGTACATGTTCATTTTGTGCTTTTCTCGCTCAAATAGCGTTATTCCGACCTGAAAATGACAGAATATGAGTATTTTAGATTCATTTGTATTTATTTGTCAAACTGTCATACAATGACATTTCCACTTTAGAAACATCAATTCTTGCATGTTTTTGAAGGACAGCATGGTTTATTTTGAATTCGTGTTGAGTTAGTGTGAAAAGTGCAGTACATGTTCATTTTGTGCTTTTCTCGCTCAAATAGCGTTATTCCGACCTGAAAATGACAGAATATGAGTATTTTAGATTCATTTGTCAAACTGTCATACAATGACATTTCCACTTTAGAAACATCAATTCTTGCATGTTTTTGAAGGACAGCATGGTTTATTTTGAATTCGTGTTGAGTTAGTGTGAAAAGTGCAGTACATGTTCATTTTGTGCTTTTCTCGCTCAAATAGCGTTATTCCGACCTGAAAATGACAGAATATGAGTATTTTAGATTCATTTGTATTTATTTGTCAAACTGTCATAGAATGACATTTCCACTTTAGAAACATCAATTCTTGCATGTTTTTGAAGGACAGCATGGTTTATTTTGAATTCGTGTTGAGTTAGTGTGAAAAGTGCAGTACATGTTCATTTTGTGCTTTTCTCGCTCAAATAGCGTTATTCCGACCTGAAAATGACAGAATATGAGTATTTTAGATTCATTTGTATTTATTTGTCAAACTGTCATAGAATGACATTTCCACTTTAGAAACATCAATTCTTGCATGTTTTTGAAGGACAGCATGGTTTATTTTGAATTCGTGTTGAGTTAGTGTGAAAAGTGCAGTACATGTTCATTTTGTGCTTTTCTCGCTCAAATAGCGTTATTCCGACCTGAAAATGACAGAATATGAGTATTTTAGATTCATTTGTATTTATTTGTCAAACTGTCATACAATGACATTTCCACTTTAGAAACATCAATTCTTGCATGTTTTTGAAGGACAGCATGGTTTATTTTGAATTCGTGTTGAGTTAGTGTGAAAAGTGCAGTACATGTTCATTTTGTGCTTTTCTCGCTCAAATAGCGTTATTCCGACCTGAAAATGACAGAATATGAGTATTTTAGATTCATTTGTATTTATTTGTCAAACTGTCATAGAATGACATTTCCACTTTAGAAACATCAATTCTTGCATGTTTTTGAAGGACAGCATGGTTTATTTTGAATTCGTGTTGAGTTAGTGTGAAAAGTGCAGTACATGTTCATTTTGTGCTTTTCTCGCTCAAATAGCGTTATTCCGACCTGAAAATGACAGAATATGAGTATTTTAGATTCATTTGTATTTATTTGTCAAACTGTCATAGAATGACATTTCCACTTTAGAAACATCAATTCTTGCATGTTTTTGAAGGACAGCATGGTTTATTTTGAATTCGTGTTGAGTTAGTGTGAAAAGTGCAGTACATGTTCATTTTGTGCTTTTCTCGCTCAAATAGCGTTATTCCGACCTGAAAATGACAGAATATGAGTATTTTAGATTCATTTGTATTTATTTGTCAAACTGTCATAGAATGACATTTCCACTTTAGAAACATCAATTCTTGCATGTTTTTGAAGGACAGCATGGTTTATTTTGAATTCGTGTTGAGTTAGTGTGAAAAGTGCAGTACATGTTCATTTTGTGCTTTTCTCGCTCAAATAGCGTTATTCCGACCTGAAAATGACAGAATATGAGTATTTTAGATTCATTTGTATTTATTTGTCAAACTGTCATACAATGACATTTCCACTTTAGAAACATCAATTCTTGCATGTTTTTGAAGGACAGCATGGTTTATTTTGAATTCGTGTTGAGTTAGTGTGAAAAGTGCAGTACATGTTCATTTTGTGCTTTTCTCGCTCAAATAGCGTTATTCCGACCTGAAAATGACAGAATATGAGTATTTTAGATTCATTTGTATTTATTTGTCAAACTGTCATAGAATGACATTTCCACTTTAGAAACATCAATTCTTGCATGTTTTTGAAGGACAGCATGGTTTATTTTGAATTCGTGTTGAGTTAGTGTGAAAAGTGCAGTACATGTTCATTTTGTGCTTTTCTCGCTCAAATAGCGTTATTCCGACCTGAAAATGACAGAATATGAGTATTTTAGATTCATTTGTATTTATTTGTCAAACTGTCATAGAATGACATTTCCACTTTAGAAACATCAATTCTTGCATGTTTTTGAAGGACAGCATGGTTTATTTTGAATTCGTGTTGAGTTAGTGTGAAAAGTGCAGTACATGTTCATTTTGTGCTTTTCTCGCTCAAATAGCGTTATTCCGACCTGAAAATGACAGAATATGAGTATTTTAGATTCATTTGTATTTATTTGTCAAACTGTCATAGAATGACATTTCCACTTTAGAAACATCAATTCTTGCATGTTTTTGAAGGACAGCATGGTTTATTTTGAATTCGTGTTGAGTTAGTGTGAAAAGTGCAGTACATGTTCATTTTGTGCTTTTCTCGCTCAAATAGCGTTATTCCGACCTGAAAATGACAGAATATGAGTATTTTAGATTCATTTGTATTTATTTGTCAAACTGTCATAGAATGACATTTCCACTTTAGAAACATCAATTCTTGCATGTTTTTGAAGGACAGCATGGTTTATTTTGAATTCGTGTTGAGTTAGTGTGAAAAGTGCAGTACATGTTCATTTTGTGCTTTTCTCGCTCAAATAGCGTTATTCCGACCTGAAAATGACAGAATATGAGTATTTTAGATTCATTTGTATTTATTTGTCAAACTGTCATAGAATGACATTTCCACTTTAGAAACATCAATTCTTGCATGTTTTTGAAGGACAGCATGGTTTATTTTGAATTCGTGTTGAGTTAGTGTGAAAAGTGCAGTACATGTTCATTTTGTGCTTTTCTCGCTCAAATAGCGTTATTCCGACCTGAAAATGACAGAATATGAGTATTTTAGATTCATTTGTCAAACTGTCATACAATGACATTTCCACTTTAGAAACATCAATTCTTGCATGTTTTTGAAGGACAGCATGGTTTATTTTGAATTCGTGTTGAGTTAGTGTGAAAAGTGCAGTACATGTTCATTTTGTGCTTTTCTCGCTCAAATAGCGTTATTCCGACCTGAAAATGACAGAATATGAGTATTTTAGATTCATTTGTATTTATTTGTCAAACTGTCATAGAATGACATTTCCACTTTAGAAACATCAATTCTTGCATGTTTTTGAAGGACAGCATGGTTTATTTTGAATTCGTGTTGAGTTAGTGTGAAAAGTGCAGTACATGTTCATTTTGTGCTTTTCTCGCTCAAATAGCGTTATTCCGACCTGAAAATGACAGAATATGAGTATTTTAGATTCATTTGTATTTATTTGTCAAACTGTCATAGAATGACATTTCCACTTTAGAAACATCAATTCTTGCATGTTTTTGAAGGACAGCATGGTTTATTTTGAATTCGTGTTGAGTTAGTGTGAAAAGTGCAGTACATGTTCATTTTGTGCTTTTCTCGCTCAAATAGCGTTATTCCGACCTGAAAATGACAGAATATGAGTATTTTAGATTCATTTGTATTTATTTGTCAAACTGTCATAGAATGACATTTCCACTTTAGAAACATCAATTCTTGCATGTTTTTGAAGGACAGCATGGTTTATTTTGAATTCGTGTTGAGTTAGTGTGAAAAGTGCAGTACATGTTCATTTTGTGCTTTTCTCGCTCAAATAGCGTTATTCCGACCTGAAAATGACAGAATATGAGTATTTTAGATTCATTTGTATTTATTTGTCAAACTGTCATAGAATGACATTTCCACTTTAGAAACATCAATTCTTGCATGTTTTTGAAGGACAGCATGGTTTATTTTGAATTCGTGTTGAGTTAGTGTGAAAAGTGCAGTACATGTTCATTTTGTGCTTTTCTCGCTCAAATAGCGTTATTCCGACCTGAAAATGACAGAATATGAGTATTTTAGATTCATTTGTATTTATTTGTCAAACTGTCATAGAATGACATTTCCACTTTAGAAACATCAATTCTTGCATGTTTTTGAAGGACAGCATGGTTTATTTTGAATTCGTGTTGAGTTAGTGTGAAAAGTGCAGTACATGTTCATTTTGTGCTTTTCTCGCTCAAATAGCGTTATTCCGACCTGAAAATGACAGAATATGAGTATTTTAGATTCATTTGTATTTATTTGTCAAACTGTCATAGAATGACATTTCCACTTTAGAAACATCAATTCTTGCATGTTTTTGAAGGACAGCATGGTTTATTTTGAATTCGTGTTGAGTTAGTGTGAAAAGTGCAGTACATGTTCATTTTGTGCTTTTCTCGCTCAAATAGCGTTATTCCGACCTGAAAATGACAGAATATGAGTATTTTAGATTCATTTGTATTTATTTGTCAAACTGTCATAGAATGACATTTCCACTTTAGAAACATCAATTCTTGCATGTTTTTGAAGGACAGCATGGTTTATTTTGAATTCGTGTTGAGTTAGTGTGAAAAGTGCAGTACATGTTCATTTTGTGCTTTTCTCGCTCAAATAGCGTTATTCCGACCTGAAAATGACAGAATATGAGTATTTTAGATTCATTTGTATTTATTTGTCAAACTGTCATAGAATGACATTTCCACTTTAGAAACATCAATTCTTGCATGTTTTTGAAGGACAGCATGGTTTATTTTGAATTCGTGTTGAGTTAGTGTGAAAAGTGCAGTACATGTTCATTTTGTGCTTTTCTCGCTCAAATAGCGTTATTCCGACCTGAAAATGACAGAATATGAGTATTTTAGATTCATTTGTATTTATTTGTCAAACTGTCATAGAATGACATTTCCACTTTAGAAACATCAATTCTTGCATGTTTTTGAAGGACAGCATGGTTTATTTTGAATTCGTGTTGAGTTAGTGTGAAAAGTGCAGTACATGTTCATTTTGTGCTTTTCTCGCTCAAATAGCGTTATTCCGACCTGAAAATGACAGAATATGAGTATTTTAGATTCATTTGTATTTATTTGTCAAACTGTCATAGAATGACATTTCCACTTTAGAAACATCAATTCTTGCATGTTTTTGAAGGACAGCATGGTTTATTTTGAATTCGTGTTGAGTTAGTGTGAAAAGTGCAGTACATGTTCATTTTGTGCTTTTCTCGCTCAAATAGCGTTATTCCGACCTGAAAATGACAGAATATGAGTATTTTAGATTCATTTGTATTTATTTGTCAAACTGTCATAGAATGACATTTCCACTTTAGAAACATCAATTCTTGCATGTTTTTGAAGGACAGCATGGTTTATTTTGAATTCGTGTTGAGTTAGTGTGAAAAGTGCAGTACATGTTCATTTTGTGCTTTTCTCGCTCAAATAGCGTTATTCCGACCTGAAAATGACAGAATATGAGTATTTTAGATTCATTTGTATTTATTTGTCAAACTGTCATACAATGACATTTCCACTTTAGAAACATCAATTCTTGCATGTTTTTGAAGGACAGCATGGTTTATTTTGAATTCGTGTTGAGTAAGTGTGAAAAGTGCAGTATATGTTCATTTTGTGCTTTTCTCGCTCAAATAGCGTTATTCCGACCTGAAAATGACAGAATATGAGTATTTTAGATTCATTTGTATTTATTTGTCAAACTGTCATAGAATGACATTTCCACTTTAGAAACATCAATTCTTGCATGTTTTTGAAGGACAGCATGGTTTATTTTGAATTCGTGTTGAGTTAGTGTGAAAAGTGCAGTACATGTTCATTTTGTGCTTTTCTCGCTCAAATAGCGTTATTCCGACCTGAAAATGACAGAATATGAGTATTTTAGATTCATTTGTCAAACTGTCATACAATGACATTTCCACTTTAGAAACATCAATTCTTGCATGTTTTTGAAGGACAGCATGGTTTATTTTGAATTCGTGTTGAGTTAGTGTGAAAAGTGCAGTACATGTTCATTTTGTGCTTTTCTCGCTCAAATAGCGTTATTCCGACCTGAAAATGACAGAACATGAGTATTTTAGATTCATTTGTATTTATTTGTCAAACTGTCATAGAATGACATTTCCACTTTAGAAACATCAATTCTTGCATGTTTTTGAAGGACAGCATGGTTTATTTTGAATTCGTGTTGAGTTAGTGTGAAAAGTGCAGTACATGTTCATTTTGTGCTTTTCTCGCTCAAATAGCGTTATTCCGACCTGAAAATGACAGAATATGAGTATTTTAGATTCATTTGTATTTATTTGTCAAACTGTCATAGAATGACATTTCCACTTTAGAAACATCAATTCTTGCATGTTTTTGAAGGACAGCATGGTTTATTTTGAATTCGTGTTGAGTTAGTGTGAAAAGTGCAGTACATGTTCATTTTGTGCTTTTCTCGCTCAAATAGCGTTATTCCGACCTGAAAATGACAGAATATGAGTATTTTAGATTCATTTGTATTTATTTGTCAAACTGTCATAGAATGACATTTCCACTTTAGAAACATCAATTCTTGCATGTTTTTGAAGGACAGCATGGTTTATTTTGAATTCGTGTTGAGTTAGTGTGAAAAGTGCAGTACATGTTCATTTTGTGCTTTTCTCGCTCAAATAGCGTTATTCCGACCTGAAAATGACAGAATATGAGTATTTTAGATTCATTTGTCAAACTGTCATACAATGACATTTCCACTTTAGAAACATCAATTCTTGCATGTTTTTGAAGGACAGCATGGTTTATTTTGAATTCGTGTTGAGTAAGTGTGAAAAGTGCAGTATATGTTCATTTTGTGCTTTTCTCGCTCAAATAGCGTTATTCCGACCTGAAAATGACAGAATATGAGTATTTTAGATTCATTTGTATTTATTTGTCAAACTGTCATAGAATGACATTTCCACTTTAGAAACATCAATTCTTGCATGTTTTTGAAGGACAGCATGGTTTATTTTGAATTCGTGTTGAGTTAGTGTGAAAAGTGCAGTACATGTTCATTTTGTGCTTTTCTCGCTCAAATAGCGTTATTCCGACCTGAAAATGACAGAATATGAGTATTTTAGATTCATTTGTCAAACTGTCATAGAATGACATTTCCACTTTAGAAACATCAATTCTTGCATGTTTTTGAAGGACAGCATGGTTTATTTTGAATTCGTGTTGAGTTAGTGTGAAAAGTGCAGTACATGTTCATTTTGTGCTTTTCTCGCTCAAATAGCGTTATTCCGACCTGAAAATGACAGAATATGAGTATTTTAGATTCATTTGTATTTATTTGTCAAACTGTCATAGAATGACATTTCCACTTTAGAAACATCAATTCTTGCATGTTTTTGAAGGACAGCATGGTTTATTTTGAATTCGTGTTGAGTTAGTGTGAAAAGTGCAGTACATGTTCATTTTGTGCTTTTCTCGCTCAAATAGCGTTATTCCGACCTGAAAATGACAGAATATGAGTATTTTAGATTCATTTGTATTTATTTGTCAAACTGTCATAGAATGACATTTCCACTTTAGAAACATCAATTCTTGCATGTTTTTGAAGGACAGCATGGTTTATTTTGAATTCGTGTTGAGTTAGTGTGAAAAGTGCAGTACATGTTCATTTTGTGCTTTTCTCGCTCAAATAGCGTTATTCCGACCTGAAAATGACAGAATATGAGTATTTTAGATTCATTTGTATTTATTTGTCAAACTGTCATAGAATGACATTTCCACTTTAGAAACATCAATTCTTGCATGTTTTTGAAGGACAGCATGGTTTATTTTGAATTCGTGTTGAGTAAGTGTGAAAAGTGCAGTATATGTTCATTTTGTGCTTTTCTCGCTCAAATAGCGTTATTCCGACCTGAAAATGACAGAATATGAGTATTTTAGATTCATTTGTATTTATTTGTCAAACTGTCATAGAATGACATTTCCACTTTAGAAACATCAATTCTTGCATGTTTTTGAAGGACAGCATGGTTTATTTTGAATTCGTGTTGAGTTAGTGTGAAAAGTGCAGTACATGTTCATTTTGTGCTTTTCTCGCTCAAATAGCGTTATTCCGACCTGAAAATGACAGAATATGAGTATTTTAGATTCATTTGTCAAACTGTCATACAATGACATTTCCACTTTAGAAACATCAATTCTTGCATGTTTTTGAAGGACAGCATGGTTTATTTTGAATTCGTGTTGAGTTAGTGTGAAAAGTGCAGTACATGTTCATTTTGTGCTTTTCTCGCTCAAATAGCGTTATTCCGACCTGAAAATGACAGAATATGAGTATTTTAGATTCATTTGTATTTATTTGTCAAACTGTCATAGAATGACATTTCCACTTTAGAAACATCAATTCTTGCATGTTTTTGAAGGACAGCATGGTTTATTTTGAATTCGTGTTGAGTTAGTGTGAAAAGTGCAGTACATGTTCATTTTGTGCTTTTCTCGCTCAAATAGCGTTATTCCGACCTGAAAATGACAGAATATGAGTATTTTAGATTCATTTGTATTTATTTGTCAAACTGTCATAGAATGACATTTCCACTTTAGAAACATCAATTCTTGCATGTTTTTGAAGGACAGCATGGTTTATTTTGAATTCGTGTTGAGTTAGTGTGAAAAGTGCAGTACATGTTCATTTTGTGCTTTTCTCGCTCAAATAGCGTTATTCCGACCTGAAAATGACAGAATATGAGTATTTTAGATTCATTTGTATTTATTTGTCAAACTGTCATAGAATGACATTTCCACTTTAGAAACATCAATTCTTGCATGTTTTTGAAGGACAGCATGGTTTATTTTGAATTCGTGTTGAGTTAGTGTGAAAAGTGCAGTACATGTTCATTTTGTGCTTTTCTCGCTCAAATAGCGTTATTCCGACCTGAAAATGACAGAATATGAGTATTTTAGATTCATTTGTATTTATTTGTCAAACTGTCATAGAATGACATTTCCACTTTAGAAACATCAATTCTTGCATGTTTTTGAAGGACAGCATGGTTTATTTTGAATTCGTGTTGAGTTAGTGTGAAAAGTGCAGTACATGTTCATTTTGTGCTTTTCTCGCTCAAATAGCGTTATTCCGACCTGAAAATGACAGAATATGAGTATTTTAGATTCATTTGTATTTATTTGTCAAACTGTCATAGAATGACATTTCCACTTTAGAAACATCAATTCTTGCATGTTTTTGAAGGACAGCATGGTTTATTTTGAATTCGTGTTGAGTTAGTGTGAAAAGTGCAGTACATGTTCATTTTGTGCTTTTCTCGCTCAAATAGCGTTATTCCGACCTGAAAATGACAGAATATGAGTATTTTAGATTCATTTGTATTTATTTGTCAAACTGTCATAGAATGACATTTCCACTTTAGAAACATCAATTCTTGCATGTTTTTGAAGGACAGCATGGTTTATTTTGAATTCGTGTTGAGTTAGTGTGAAAAGTGCAGTACATGTTCATTTTGTGCTTTTCTCGCTCAAATAGCGTTATTCCGACCTGAAAATGACAGAATATGAGTATTTTAGATTCATTTGTATTTATTTGTCAAACTGTCATAGAATGACATTTCCACTTTAGAAACATCAATTCTTGCATGTTTTTGAAGGACAGCATGGTTTATTTTGAATTCGTGTTGAGTAAGTGTGAAAAGTGCAGTATATGTTCATTTTGTGCTTTTCTCGCTCAAATAGCGTTATTCCGACCTGAAAATGACAGAATATGAGTATTTTAGATTCATTTGTATTTATTTGTCAAACTGTCATAGAATGACATTTCCACTTTAGAAACATCAATTCTTGCATGTTTTTGAAGGACAGCATGGTTTATTTTGAATTCGTGTTGAGTTAGTGTGAAAAGTGCAGTACATGTTCATTTTGTGCTTTTTTCGCTCAAATAGCGTTATTCCGACCTGAAAATGACAGAATATGAGTATTTTAGATTCATTTGTCAAACTGTCATACAATGACATTTCCACTTTAGAAACATCAATTCTTGCATGTTTTTGAAGGACAGCATGGTTTATTTTGAATTCGTGTTGAGTTAGTGTGAAAAGTGCAGTACATGTTCATTTTGTGCTTTTCTCGCTCAAATAGCGTTATTCCGACCTGAAAATGACAGAATATGAGTATTTTAGATTCATTTGTATTTATTTGTCAAACTGTCATAGAATGACATTTCCACTTTAGAAACATCAATTCTTGCATGTTTTTGAAGGACAGCATGGTTTATTTTGAATTCGTGTTGAGTTAGTGTGAAAAGTGCAGTACATGTTCATTTTGTGCTTTTCTCGCTCAAATAGCGTTATTCCGACCTGAAAATGACAGAATATGAGTATTTTAGATTCATTTGTATTTATTTGTCAAACTGTCATAGAATGACATTTCCACTTTAGAAACATCAATTCTTGCATGTTTTTGAAGGACAGCATGGTTTATTTTGAATTCGTGTTGAGTTAGTGTGAAAAGTGCAGTACATGTTCATTTTGTGCTTTTCTCGCTCAAATAGCGTTATTCCGACCTGAAAATGACAGAATATGAGTATTTTAGATTCATTTGTATTTATTTGTCAAACTGTCATAGAATGACATTTCCACTTTAGAAACATCAATTCTTGCATGTTTTTGAAGGACAGCATGGTTTATTTTGAATTCGTGTTGAGTTAGTGTGAAAAGTGCAGTACATGTTCATTTTGTGCTTTTCTCGCTCAAATAGCGTTATTCCGACCTGAAAATGACAGAATATGAGTATTTTAGATTCATTTGTATTTATTTGTCAAACTGTCATAGAATGACATTTCCACTTTAGAAACATCAATTCTTGCATGTTTTTGAAGGACAGCATGGTTTATTTTGAATTCGTGTTGAGTAAGTGTGAAAAGTGCAGTATATGTTCATTTTGTGCTTTTCTCGCTCAAATAGCGTTATTCCGACCTGAAAATGACAGAATATGAGTATTTTAGATTCATTTGTATTTATTTGTCAAACTGTCATAGAATGACATTTCCACTTTAGAAACATCAATTCTTGCATGTTTTTGAAGGACAGCATGGTTTATTTTGAATTCGTGTTGAGTTAGTGTGAAAAGTGCAGTACATGTTCATTTTGTGCTTTTCTCGCTCAAATAGCGTTATTCCGACCTGAAAATGACAGAATATGAGTATTTTAGATTCATTTGTCAAACTGTCATAGAATGACATTTCCACTTTAGAAACATCAATTCTTGCATGTTTTTGAAGGACAGCATGGTTTATTTTGAATTCGTGTTGAGTTAGTGTGAAAAGTGCAGTACATGTTCATTTTGTGCTTTTCTCGCTCAAATAGCGTTATTCCGACCTGAAAATGACAGAATATGAGTATTTTAGATTCATTTGTATTTATTTGTCAAACTGTCATAGAATGACATTTCCACTTTAGAAACATCAATTCTTGCATGTTTTTGAAGGACAGCATGGTTTATTTTGAATTCGTGTTGAGTTAGTGTGAAAAGTGCAGTACATGTTCATTTTGTGCTTTTCTCGCTCAAATAGCGTTATTCCGACCTGAAAATGACAGAATATGAGTATTTTAGATTCATTTGTATTTATTTGTCAAACTGTCATAGAATGACATTTCCACTTTAGAAACATCAATTCTTGCATGTTTTTGAAGGACAGCATGGTTTATTTTGAATTCGTGTTGAGTTAGTGTGAAAAGTGCAGTACATGTTCATTTTGTGCTTTTCTCGCTCAAATAGCGTTATTCCGACCTGAAAATGACAGAATATGAGTATTTTAGATTCATTTGTATTTATTTGTCAAACTGTCATAGAATGACATTTCCACTTTAGAAACATCAATTCTTGCATGTTTTTGAAGGACAGCATGGTTTATTTTGAATTCGTGTTGAGTTAGTGTGAAAAGTGCAGTACATGTTCATTTTGTGCTTTTCTCGCTCAAATAGCGTTATTCCGACCTGAAAATGACAGAATATGAGTATTTTAGATTCATTTGTATTTATTTGTCAAACTGTCATAGAATGACATTTCCACTTTAGAAACATCAATTCTTGCATGTTTTTGAAGGACAGCATGGTTTATTTTGAATTCGTGTTGAGTTAGTGTGAAAAGTGCAGTACATGTTCATTTTGTGCTTTTCTCGCTCAAATAGCGTTATTCCGACCTGAAAATGACAGAATATGAGTATTTTAGATTCATTTGTATTTATTTGTCAAACTGTCATAGAATGACATTTCCACTTTAGAAACATCAATTCTTGCATGTTTTTGAAGGACAGCATGGTTTATTTTGAATTCGTGTTGAGTTAGTGTGAAAAGTGCAGTACATGTTCATTTTGTGCTTTTCTCGCTCAAATAGCGTTATTCCGACCTGAAAATGACAGAATATGAGTATTTTAGATTCATTTGTATTTATTTGTCAAACTGTCATAGAATGACATTTCCACTTTAGAAACATCAATTCTTGCATGTTTTTGAAGGACAGCATGGTTTATTTTGAATTCGTGTTGAGTTAGTGTGAAAAGTGCAGTACATGTTCATTTTGTGCTTTTCTCGCTCAAATAGCGTTATTCCGACCTGAAAATGACAGAATATGAGTATTTTAGATTCATTTGTATTTATTTGTCAAACTGTCATAGAATGACATTTCCACTTTAGAAACATCAATTCTTGCATGTTTTTGAAGGACAGCATGGTTTATTTTGAATTCGTGTTGAGTTAGTGTGAAAAGTGCAGTACATGTTCATTTTGTGCTTTTCTCGCTCAAATAGCGTTATTCCGACCTGAAAATGACAGAATATGAGTATTTTAGATTCATTTGTATTTATTTGTCAAACTGTCATAGAATGACATTTCCACTTTAGAAACATCAATTCTTGCATGTTTTTGAAGGACAGCATGGTTTATTTTGAATTCGTGTTGAGTAAGTGTGAAAAGTGCAGTATATGTTCATTTTGTGCTTTTCTCGCTCAAATAGCGTTATTCCGACCTGAAAATGACAGAATATGAGTATTTTAGATTCATTTGTATTTATTTGTCAAACTGTCATAGAATGACATTTCCACTTTAGAAACATCAATTCTTGCATGTTTTTGAAGGACAGCATGGTTTATTTTGAATTCGTGTTGAGTTAGTGTGAAAAGTGCAGTACATGTTCATTTTGTGCTTTTTTCGCTCAAATAGCGTTATTCCGACCTGAAAATGACAGAATATGAGTATTTTAGATTCATTTGTCAAACTGTCATACAATGACATTTCCACTTTAGAAACATCAATTCTTGCATGTTTTTGAAGGACAGCATGGTTTATTTTGAATTCGTGTTGAGTTAGTGTGAAAAGTGCAGTACATGTTCATTTTGTGCTTTTCTCGCTCAAATAGCGTTATTCCGACCTGAAAATGACAGAATATGAGTATTTTAGATTCATTTGTATTTATTTGTCAAACTGTCATAGAATGACATTTCCACTTTAGAAACATCAATTCTTGCATGTTTTTGAAGGACAGCATGGTTTATTTTGAATTCGTGTTGAGTAAGTGTGAAAAGTGCAGTATATGTTCATTTTGTGCTTTTCTCGCTCAAATAGCGTTATTCCGACCTGAAAATGACAGAATATGAGTATTTTAGATTCATTTGTATTTATTTGTCAAACTGTCATAGAATGACATTTCCACTTTAGAAACATCAATTCTTGCATGTTTTTGAAGGACAGCATGGTTTATTTTGAATTCGTGTTGAGTTAGTGTGAAAAGTGCAGTACATGTTCATTTTGTGCTTTTTTCGCTCAAATAGCGTTATTCCGACCTGAAAATGACAGAATATGAGTATTTTAGATTCATTTGTCAAACTGTCATACAATGACATTTCCACTTTAGAAACATCAATTCTTGCATGTTTTTGAAGGACAGCATGGTTTATTTTGAATTCGTGTTGAGTTAGTGTGAAAAGTGCAGTACATGTTCATTTTGTGCTTTTCTCGCTCAAATAGCGTTATTCCGACCTGAAAATGACAGAATATGAGTATTTTAGATTCATTTGTATTTATTTGTCAAACTGTCATAGAATGACATTTCCACTTTAGAAACATCAATTCTTGCATGTTTTTGAAGGACAGCATGGTTTATTTTGAATTCGTGTTGAGTAAGTGTGAAAAGTGCAGTATATGTTCATTTTGTGCTTTTCTCGCTCAAATAGCGTTATTCCGACCTGAAAATGACAGAATATGAGTATTTTAGATTCATTTGTATTTATTTGTCAAACTGTCATAGAATGACATTTCCACTTTAGAAACATCAATTCTTGCATGTTTTTGAAGGACAGCATGGTTTATTTTGAATTCGTGTTGAGTTAGTGTGAAAAGTGCAGTACATGTTCATTTTGTGCTTTTCTCGCTCAAATAGCGTTATTCCGACCTGAAAATGACAGAATATGAGTATTTTAGATTCATTTGTCAAACTGTCATAGAATGACATTTCCACTTTAGAAACATCAATTCTTGCATGTTTTTGAAGGACAGCATGGTTTATTTTGAATTCGTGTTGAGTTAGTGTGAAAAGTGCAGTACATGTTCATTTTGTGCTTTTCTCGCTCAAATAGCGTTATTCCGACCTGAAAATGACAGAATATGAGTATTTTAGATTCATTTGTATTTATTTGTCAAACTGTCATAGAATGACATTTCCACTTTAGAAACATCAATTCTTGCATGTTTTTGAAGGACAGCATGGTTTATTTTGAATTCGTGTTGAGTTAGTGTGAAAAGTGCAGTACATGTTCATTTTGTGCTTTTCTCGCTCAAATAGCGTTATTCCGACCTGAAAATGACAGAATATGAGTATTTTAGATTCATTTGTATTTATTTGTCAAACTGTCATAGAATGACATTTCCACTTTAGAAACATCAATTCTTGCATGTTTTTGAAGGACAGCATGGTTTATTTTGAATTCGTGTTGAGTTAGTGTGAAAAGTGCAGTACATGTTCATTTTGTGCTTTTCTCGCTCAAATAGCGTTATTCCGACCTGAAAATGACAGAATATGAGTATTTTAGATTCATTTGTATTTATTTGTCAAACTGTCATAGAATGACATTTCCACTTTAGAAACATCAATTCTTGCATGTTTTTGAAGGACAGCATGGTTTATTTTGAATTCGTGTTGAGTTAGTGTGAAAAGTGCAGTACATGTTCATTTTGTGCTTTTCTCGCTCAAATAGCGTTATTCCGACCTGAAAATGACAGAATATGAGTATTTTAGATTCATTTGTATTTATTTGTCAAACTGTCATAGAATGACATTTCCACTTTAGAAACATCAATTCTTGCATGTTTTTGAAGGACAGCATGGTTTATTTTGAATTCGTGTTGAGTTAGTGTGAAAAGTGCAGTACATGTTCATTTTGTGCTTTTCTCGCTCAAATAGCGTTATTCCGACCTGAAAATGACAGAATATGAGTATTTTAGATTCATTTGTATTTATTTGTCAAACTGTCATAGAATGACATTTCCACTTTAGAAACATCAATTCTTGCATGTTTTTGAAGGACAGCATGGTTTATTTTGAATTCGTGTTGAGTTAGTGTGAAAAGTGCAGTACATGTTCATTTTGTGCTTTTCTCGCTCAAATAGCGTTATTCCGACCTGAAAATGACAGAATATGAGTATTTTAGATTCATTTGTATTTATTTGTCAAACTGTCATAGAATGACATTTCCACTTTAGAAACATCAATTCTTGCATGTTTTTGAAGGACAGCATGGTTTATTTTGAATTCGTGTTGAGTTAGTGTGAAAAGTGCAGTACATGTTCATTTTGTGCTTTTCTCGCTCAAATAGCGTTATTCCGACCTGAAAATGACAGAATATGAGTATTTTAGATTCATTTGTATTTATTTGTCAAACTGTCATAGAATGACATTTCCACTTTAGAAACATCAATTCTTGCATGTTTTTGAAGGACAGCATGGTTTATTTTGAATTCGTGTTGAGTTAGTGTGAAAAGTGCAGTACATGTTCATTTTGTGCTTTTCTCGCTCAAATAGCGTTATTCCGACCTGAAAATGACAGAATATGAGTATTTTAGATTCATTTGTATTTATTTGTCAAACTGTCATAGAATGACATTTCCACTTTAGAAACATCAATTCTTGCATGTTTTTGAAGGACAGCATGGTTTATTTTGAATTCGTGTTGAGTAAGTGTGAAAAGTGCAGTATATGTTCATTTTGTGCTTTTCTCGCTCAAATAGCGTTATTCCGACCTGAAAATGACAGAATATGAGTATTTTAGATTCATTTGTATTTATTTGTCAAACTGTCATAGAATGACATTTCCACTTTAGAAACATCAATTCTTGCATGTTTTTGAAGGACAGCATGGTTTATTTTGAATTCGTGTTGAGTTAGTGTGAAAAGTGCAGTACATGTTCATTTTGTGCTTTTTTCGCTCAAATAGCGTTATTCCGACCTGAAAATGACAGAATATGAGTATTTTAGATTCATTTGTCAAACTGTCATACAATGACATTTCCACTTTAGAAACATCAATTCTTGCATGTTTTTGAAGGACAGCATGGTTTATTTTGAATTCGTGTTGAGTTAGTGTGAAAAGTGCAGTACATGTTCATTTTGTGCTTTTCTCGCTCAAATAGCGTTATTCCGACCTGAAAATGACAGAATATGAGTATTTTAGATTCATTTGTATTTATTTGTCAAACTGTCATAGAATGACATTTCCACTTTAGAAACATCAATTCTTGCATGTTTTTGAAGGACAGCATGGTTTATTTTGAATTCGTGTTGAGTTAGTGTGAAAAGTGCAGTACATGTTCATTTTGTGCTTTTCTCGCTCAAATAGCGTTATTCCGACCTGAAAATGACAGAATATGAGTATTTTAGATTCATTTGTATTTATTTGTCAAACTGTCATAGAATGACATTTCCACTTTAGAAACATCAATTCTTGCATGTTTTTGAAGGACAGCATGGTTTATTTTGAATTCGTGTTGAGTTAGTGTGAAAAGTGCAGTACATGTTCATTTTGTGCTTTTCTCGCTCAAATAGCGTTATTCCGACCTGAAAATGACAGAATATGAGTATTTTAGATTCATTTGTATTTATTTGTCAAACTGTCATAGAATGACATTTCCACTTTAGAAACATCAATTCTTGCATGTTTTTGAAGGACAGCATGGTTTATTTTGAATTCGTGTTGAGTTAGTGTGAAAAGTGCAGTACATGTTCATTTTGTGCTTTTCTCGCTCAAATAGCGTTATTCCGACCTGAAAATGACAGAATATGAGTATTTTAGATTCATTTGTATTTATTTGTCAAACTGTCATAGAATGACATTTCCACTTTAGAAACATCAATTCTTGCATGTTTTTGAAGGACAGCATGGTTTATTTTGAATTCGTGTTGAGTTAGTGTGAAAAGTGCAGTACATGTTCATTTTGTGCTTTTCTCGCTCAAATAGCGTTATTCCGACCTGAAAATGACAGAATATGAGTATTTTAGATTCATTTGTATTTATTTGTCAAACTGTCATAGAATGACATTTCCACTTTAGAAACATCAATTCTTGCATGTTTTTGAAGGACAGCATGGTTTATTTTGAATTCGTGTTGAGTTAGTGTGAAAAGTGCAGTACATGTTCATTTTGTGCTTTTCTCGCTCAAATAGCGTTATTCCGACCTGAAAATGACAGAATATGAGTATTTTAGATTCATTTGTATTTATTTGTCAAACTGTCATAGAATGACATTTCCACTTTAGAAACATCAATTCTTGCATGTTTTTGAAGGACAGCATGGTTTATTTTGAATTCGTGTTGAGTAAGTGTGAAAAGTGCAGTACATGTTCATTTTGTGCTTTTCTCGCTCAAATAGCGTTATTCCGACCTGAAAATGACAGAATATGAGTATTTTAGATTCATTTGTATTTATTTGTCAAACTGTCATAGAATGACATTTCCACTTTAGAAACATCAATTCTTGCATGTTTTTGAAGGACAGCATGGTTTATTTTGAATTCGTGTTGAGTTAGTGTGAAAAGTGCAGTACATGTTCATTTTGTGCTTTTTTCGCTCAAATAGCGTTATTCCGACCTGAAAATGACAGAATATGAGTATTTTAGATTCATTTGTCAAACTGTCATACAATGACATTTCCACTTTAGAAACATCAATTCTTGCATGTTTTTGAAGGACAGCATGGTTTATTTTGAATTCGTGTTGAGTTAGTGTGAAAAGTGCAGTACATGTTCATTTTGTGCTTTTCTCGCTCAAATAGCGTTATTCCGACCTGAAAATGACAGAATATGAGTATTTTAGATTCATTTGTATTTATTTGTCAAACTGTCATAGAATGACATTTCCACTTTAGAAACATCAATTCTTGCATGTTTTTGAAGGACAGCATGGTTTATTTTGAATTCGTGTTGAGTAAGTGTGAAAAGTGCAGTATATGTTCATTTTGTGCTTTTCTCGCTCAAATAGCGTTATTCCGACCTGAAAATGACAGAATATGAGTATTTTAGATTCATTTGTATTTATTTGTCAAACTGTCATAGAATGACATTTCCACTTTAGAAACATCAATTCTTGCATGTTTTTGAAGGACAGCATGGTTTATTTTGAATTCGTGTTGAGTTAGTGTGAAAAGTGCAGTACATGTTCATTTTGTGCTTTTTTCGCTCAAATAGCGTTATTCCGACCTGAAAATGACAGAATATGAGTATTTTAGATTCATTTGTCAAACTGTCATACAATGACATTTCCACTTTAGAAACATCAATTCTTGCATGTTTTTGAAGGACAGCATGGTTTATTTTGAATTCGTGTTGAGTTAGTGTGAAAAGTGCAGTACATGTTCATTTTGTGCTTTTCTCGCTCAAATAGCGTTATTCCGACCTGAAAATGACAGAATATGAGTATTTTAGATTCATTTGTATTTATTTGTCAAACTGTCATAGAATGACATTTCCACTTTAGAAACATCAATTCTTGCATGTTTTTGAAGGACAGCATGGTTTATTTTGAATTCGTGTTGAGTTAGTGTGAAAAGTGCAGTATATGTTCATTTTGTGCTTTTCTCGCTCAAATAGCGTTATTCCGACCTGAAAATGACAGAATATGAGTATTTTAGATTCATTTGTATTTATTTGTCAAACTGTCATAGAATGACATTTCCACTTTAGAAACATCAATTCTTGCATGTTTTTGAAGGACAGCATGGTTTATTTTGAATTCGTGTTGAGTAAGTGTGAAAAGTGCAGTATATGTTCATTTTGTGCTTTTCTCGCTCAAATAGCGTTATTCCGACCTGAAAATGACAGAATATGAGTATTTTAGATTCATTTGTCAAACTGTCATACAATGACATTTCCACTTTAGAAACATCAATTCTTGCATGTTTTTGAAGGACAGCATGGTTTATTTTGAATTCGTGTTGAGTAAGTGTGAAAAGTGCAGTATATGTTCATTTTGTGCTTTTCTCGCTCAAATAGCGTTATTCCGACCTGAAAATGACAGAATATGAGTATTTTAGATTCATTTGTATTTATTTGTCAAACTGTCATAGAATGACATTTCCACTTTAGAAACATCAATTCTTGCATGTTTTTGAAGGACAGCATGGTTTATTTTGAATTCGTGTTGAGTTAGTGTGAAAAGTGCAGTACATGTTCATTTTGTGCTTTTTTCGCTCAAATAGCGTTATTCCGACCTGAAAATGACAGAATATGAGTATTTTAGATTCATTTGTCAAACTGTCATACAATGACATTTCCACTTTAGAAACATCAATTCTTGCATGTTTTTGAAGGACAGCATGGTTTATTTTGAATTCGTGTTGAGTTAGTGTGAAAAGTGCAGTACATGTTCATTTTGTGCTTTTCTCGCTCAAATAGCGTTATTCCGACCTGAAAATGACAGAATATGAGTATTTTAGATTCATTTGTATTTATTTGTCAAACTGTCATAGAATGACATTTCCACTTTAGAAACATCAATTCTTGCATGTTTTTGAAGGACAGCATGGTTTATTTTGAATTCGTGTTGAGTTAGTGTGAAAAGTGCAGTACATGTTCATTTTGTGCTTTTCTCGCTCAAATAGCGTTATTCCGACCTGAAAATGACAGAATATGAGTATTTTAGATTCATTTGTATTTATTTGTCAAACTGTCATAGAATGACATTTCCACTTTAGAAACATCAATTCTTGCATGTTTTTGAAGGACAGCATGGTTTATTTTGAATTCGTGTTGAGTAAGTGTGAAAAGTGCAGTATATGTTCATTTTGTGCTTTTCTCGCTCAAATAGCGTTATTCCGACCTGAAAATGACAGAATATGAGTATTTTAGATTCATTTGTCAAACTGTCATACAATGACATTTCCACTTTAGAAACATCAATTCTTGCATGTTTTTGAAGGACAGCATGGTTTATTTTGAATTCGTGTTGAGTTAGTGTGAAAAGTGCAGTACATGTTCATTTTGTGCTTTTCTCGCTCAAATAGCGTTATTCCGACCTGAAAATGACAGAATATGAGTATTTTAGATTCATTTGTATTTATTTGTCAAACTGTCATACAATGACATTTCCACTTTAGAAACATCAATTCTTGCATGTTTTTGAAGGACAGCATGGTTTATTTTGAATTCGTGTTGAGTTAGTGTGAAAAGTGCAGTACATGTTCATTTTGTGCTTTTCTCGCTCAAATAGCGTTATTCCGACCTGAAAATGACAGAATATGAGTATTTTAGATTCATTTGTATTTATTTGTCAAACTGTCATAGAATGACATTTCCACTTTAGAAACATCAATTCTTGCATGTTTTTGAAGGACAGCATGGTTTATTTTGAATTCGTGTTGAGTAAGTGTGAAAAGTGCAGTATATGTTCATTTTGTGCTTTTCTCGCTCAAATAGCGTTATTCCGACCTGAAAATGACAGAATATGAGTATTTTAGATTCATTTGTATTTATTTGTCAAACTGTCATAGAATGACATTTCCACTTTAGAAACATCAATTCTTGCATGTTTTTGAAGGACAGCATGGTTTATTTTGAATTCGTGTTGAGTTAGTGTGAAAAGTGCAGTACATGTTCATTTTGTGCTTTTCTCGCTCAAATAGCGTTATTCCGACCTGAAAATGACAGAATATGAGTATTTTAGATTCATTTGTATTTATTTGTCAAACTGTCATAGAATGACATTTCCACTTTAGAAACATCAATTCTTGCATGTTTTTGAAGGACAGCATGGTTTATTTTGAATTCGTGTTGAGTTAGTGTGAAAAGTGCAGTACATGTTCATTTTGTGCTTTTCTCGCTCAAATAGCGTTATTCCGACCTGAAAATGACAGAATATGAGTATTTTAGATTCATTTGTCAAACTGTCATACAATGACATTTCCACTTTAGAAACATCAATTCTTGCATGTTTTTGAAGGACAGCATGGTTTATTTTGAATTCGTGTTGAGTTAGTGTGAAAAGTGCAGTACATGTTCATTTTGTGCTTTTCTCGCTCAAATAGCGTTATTCCGACCTGAAAATGACAGAATATGAGTATTTTAGATTCATTTGTATTTATTTGTCAAACTGTCATAGAATGACATTTCCACTTTAGAAACATCAATTCTTGCATGTTTTTGAAGGACAGCATGGTTTATTTTGAATTCGTGTTGAGTTAGTGTGAAAAGTGCAGTACATGTTCATTTTGTGCTTTTCTCGCTCAAATAGCGTTATTCCGACCTGAAAATGACAGAATATGAGTATTTTAGATTCATTTGTATTTATTTGTCAAACTGTCATAGAATGACATTTCCACTTTAGAAACATCAATTCTTGCATGTTTTTGAAGGACAGCATGGTTTATTTTGAATTCGTGTTGAGTAAGTGTGAAAAGTGCAGTATATGTTCATTTTGTGCTTTTCTCGCTCAAATAGCGTTATTCCGACCTGAAAATGACAGAATATGAGTATTTTAGATTCATTTGTCAAACTGTCATACAATGACATTTCCACTTTAGAAACATCAATTCTTGCATGTTTTTGAAGGACAGCATGGTTTATTTTGAATTCGTGTTGAGTTAGTGTGAAAAGTGCAGTACATGTTCATTTTGTGCTTTTCTCGCTCAAATAGCGTTATTCCGACCTGAAAATGACAGAATATGAGTATTTTAGATTCATTTGTATTTATTTGTCAAACTGTCATAGAATGACATTTCCACTTTAGAAACATCAATTCTTGCATGTTTTTGAAGGACAGCATGGTTTATTTTGAATTCGTGTTGAGTTAGTGTGAAAAGTGCAGTACATGTTCATTTTGTGCTTTTCTCGCTCAAATAGCGTTATTCCGACCTGAAAATGACAGAATATGAGTATTTTAGATTCATTTGTATTTATTTGTCAAACTGTCATAGAATGACATTTCCACTTTAGAAACATCAATTCTTGCATGTTTTTGAAGGACAGCATGGTTTATTTTGAATTCGTGTTGAGTAAGTGTGAAAAGTGCAGTATATGTTCATTTTGTGCTTTTCTCGCTCAAATAGCGTTATTCCGACCTGAAAATGACAGAATATGAGTATTTTAGATTCATTTGTATTTATTTGTCAAACTGTCATAGAATGACATTTCCACTTTAGAAACATCAATTCTTGCATGTTTTTGAAGGACAGCATGGTTTATTTTGAATTCGTGTTGAGTAAGTGTGAAAAGTGCAGTATATGTTCATTTTGTGCTTTTCTCGCTCAAATAGCGTTATTCCGACCTGAAAATGACAGAATATGAGTATTTTAGATTCATTTGTCAAACTGTCATACAATGACATTTCCACTTTAGAAACATCAATTCTTGCATGTTTTTGAAGGACAGCATGGTTTATTTTGAATTCGTGTTGAGTTAGTGTGAAAAGTGCAGTACATGTTCATTTTGTGCTTTTCTCGCTCAAATAGCGTTATTCCGACCTGAAAATGACAGAATATGAGTATTTTAGATTCATTTGTATTTATTTGTCAAACTGTCATAGAATGACATTTCCACTTTAGAAACATCAATTCTTGCATGTTTTTGAAGGACAGCATGGTTTATTTTGAATTCGTGTTGAGTTAGTGTGAAAAGTGCAGTACATGTTCATTTTGTGCTTTTCTCGCTCAAATAGCGTTATTCCGACCTGAAAATGACAGAATATGAGTATTTTAGATTCATTTGTATTTATTTGTCAAACTGTCATAGAATGACATTTCCACTTTAGAAACATCAATTCTTGCATGTTTTTGAAGGACAGCATGGTTTATTTTGAATTCGTGTTGAGTAAGTGTGAAAAGTGCAGTATATGTTCATTTTGTGCTTTTCTCGCTCAAATAGCGTTATTCCGACCTGAAAATGACAGAATATGAGTATTTTAGATTCATTTGTATTTATTTGTCAAACTGTCATAGAATGACATTTCCACTTTAGAAACATCAATTCTTGCATGTTTTTGAAGGACAGCATGGTTTATTTTGAATTCGTGTTGAGTTAGTGTGAAAAGTGCAGTACATGTTCATTTTGTGCTTTTCTCGCTCAAATAGCGTTATTCCGACCTGAAAATGACAGAATATGAGTATTTTAGATTCATTTGTATTTATTTGTCAAACTGTCATAGAATGACATTTCCACTTTAGAAACATCAATTCTTGCATGTTTTTGAAGGACAGCATGGTTTATTTTGAATTCGTGTTGAGTAAGTGTGAAAAGTGCAGTATATGTTCATTTTGTGCTTTTCTCGCTCAAATAGCGTTATTCCGACCTGAAAATGACAGAATATGAGTATTTTAGATTCATTTGTCAAACTGTCATACAATGACATTTCCACTTTAGAAACATCAATTCTTGCATGTTTTTGAAGGACAGCATGGTTTATTTTGAATTCGTGTTGAGTTAGTGTGAAAAGTGCAGTACATGTTCATTTTGTGCTTTTCTCGCTCAAATAGCGTTATTCCGACCTGAAAATGACAGAATATGAGTATTTTAGATTCATTTGTCAAACTGTCATACAATGACATTTCCACTTTAGAAACATCAATTCTTGCATGTTTTTGAAGGACAGCATGGTTTATTTTGAATTCGTGTTGAGTTAGTGTGAAAAGTGCAGTACATGTTCATTTTGTGCTTTTCTCGCTCAAATAGCGTTATTCCGACCTGAAAATGACAGAATATGAGTATTTTAGATTCATTTGTCAAACTGTCATACAATGACATTTCCACTTTAGAAACATCAATTCTTGCATGTTTTTGAAGGACAGCATGGTTTATTTTGAATTCGTGTTGAGTTAGTGTGAAAAGTGCAGTACATGTTCATTTTGTGCTTTTCTCGCTCAAATAGCGTTATTCCGACCTGAAAATGACAGAATATGAGTATTTTAGATTCATTTGTATTTATTTGTCAAACTGTCATAGAATGACATTTCCACTTTAGAAACATCAATTCTTGCATGTTTTTGAAGGACAGCATGGTTTATTTTGAATTCGTGTTGAGTTAGTGTGAAAAGTGCAGTACATGTTCATTTTGTGCTTTTCTCGCTCAAATAGCGTTATTCCGACCTGAAAATGACAGAATATGAGTATTTTAGATTCATTTGTATTTATTTGTCAAACTGTCATAGAATGACATTTCCACTTTAGAAACATCAATTCTTGCATGTTTTTGAAGGACAGCATGGTTTATTTTGAATTCGTGTTGAGTAAGTGTGAAAAGTGCAGTATATGTTCATTTTGTGCTTTTCTCGCTCAAATAGCGTTATTCCGACCTGAAAATGACAGAATATGAGTATTTTAGATTCATTTGTCAAACTGTCATACAATGACATTTCCACTTTAGAAACATCAATTCTTGCATGTTTTTGAAGGACAGCATGGTTTATTTTGAATTCGTGTTGAGTTAGTGTGAAAAGTGCAGTACATGTTCATTTTGTGCTTTTCTCGCTCAAATAGCGTTATTCCGACCTGAAAATGACAGAATATGAGTATTTTAGATTCATTTGTATTTATTTGTCAAACTGTCATAGAATGACATTTCCACTTTAGAAACATCAATTCTTGCATGTTTTTGAAGGACAGCATGGTTTATTTTGAATTCGTGTTGAGTTAGTGTGAAAAGTGCAGTACATGTTCATTTTGTGCTTTTCTCGCTCAAATAGCGTTATTCCGACCTGAAAATGACAGAATATGAGTATTTTAGATTCATTTGTATTTATTTGTCAAACTGTCATAGAATGACATTTCCACTTTAGAAACATCAATTCTTGCATGTTTTTGAAGGACAGCATGGTTTATTTTGAATTCGTGTTGAGTTAGTGTGAAAAGTGCAGTACATGTTCATTTTGTGCTTTTCTCGCTCAAATAGCGTTATTCCGACCTGAAAATGACAGAATATGAGTATTTTAGATTCATTTGTATTTATTTGTCAAACTGTCATAGAATGACATTTCCACTTTAGAAACATCAATTCTTGCATGTTTTTGAAGGACAGCATGGTTTATTTTGAATTCGTGTTGAGTAAGTGTGAAAAGTGCAGTATATGTTCATTTTGTGCTTTTCTCGCTCAAATAGCGTTATTCCGACCTGAAAATGACAGAATATGAGTATTTTAGATTCATTTGTCAAACTGTCATACAATGACATTTCCACTTTAGAAACATCAATTCTTGCATGTTTTTGAAGGACAGCATGGTTTATTTTGAATTCGTGTTGAGTTAGTGTGAAAAGTGCAGTACATGTTCATTTTGTGCTTTTCTCGCTCAAATAGCGTTATTCCGACCTGAAAATGACAGAATATGAGTATTTTAGATTCATTTGTATTTATTTGTCAAACTGTCATAGAATGACATTTCCACTTTAGAAACATCAATTCTTGCATGTTTTTGAAGGACAGCATGGTTTATTTTGAATTCGTGTTGAGTTAGTGTGAAAAGTGCAGTACATGTTCATTTTGTGCTTTTCTCGCTCAAATAGCGTTATTCCGACCTGAAAATGACAGAATATGAGTATTTTAGATTCATTTGTATTTATTTGTCAAACTGTCATAGAATGACATTTCCACTTTAGAAACATCAATTCTTGCATGTTTTTGAAGGACAGCATGGTTTATTTTGAATTCGTGTTGAGTAAGTGTGAAAAGTGCAGTATATGTTCATTTTGTGCTTTTCTCGCTCAAATAGCGTTATTCCGACCTGAAAATGACAGAATATGAGTATTTTAGATTCATTTGTCAAACTGTCATACAATGACATTTCCACTTTAGAAACATCAATTCTTGCATGTTTTTGAAGGACAGCATGGTTTATTTTGAATTCGTGTTGAGTTAGTGTGAAAAGTGCAGTACATGTTCATTTTGTGCTTTTCTCGCTCAAATAGCGTTATTCCGACCTGAAAATGACAGAATATGAGTATTTTAGATTCATTTGTATTTATTTGTCAAACTGTCATAGAATGACATTTCCACTTTAGAAACATCAATTCTTGCATGTTTTTGAAGGACAGCATGGTTTATTTTGAATTCGTGTTGAGTTAGTGTGAAAAGTGCAGTACATGTTCATTTTGTGCTTTTCTCGCTCAAATAGCGTTATTCCGACCTGAAAATGACAGAATATGAGTATTTTAGATTCATTTGTATTTATTTGTCAAACTGTCATAGAATGACATTTCCACTTTAGAAACATCAATTCTTGCATGTTTTTGAAGGACAGCATGGTTTATTTTGAATTCGTGTTGAGTAAGTGTGAAAAGTGCAGTATATGTTCATTTTGTGCTTTTCTCGCTCAAATAGCGTTATTCCGACCTGAAAATGACAGAATATGAGTATTTTAGATTCATTTGTCAAACTGTCATACAATGACATTTCCACTTTAGAAACATCAATTCTTGCATGTTTTTGAAGGACAGCATGGTTTATTTTGAATTCGTGTTGAGTTAGTGTGAAAAGTGCAGTACATGTTCATTTTGTGCTTTTCTCGCTCAAATAGCGTTATTCCGACCTGAAAATGACAGAATATGAGTATTTTAGATTCATTTGTATTTATTTGTCAAACTGTCATAGAATGACATTTCCACTTTAGAAACATCAATTCTTGCATGTTTTTGAAGGACAGCATGGTTTATTTTGAATTCGTGTTGAGTTAGTGTGAAAAGTGCAGTACATGTTCATTTTGTGCTTTTCTCGCTCAAATAGCGTTATTCCGACCTGAAAATGACAGAATATGAGTATTTTAGATTCATTTGTATTTATTTGTCAAACTGTCATAGAATGACATTTCCACTTTAGAAACATCAATTCTTGCATGTTTTTGAAGGACAGCATGGTTTATTTTGAATTCGTGTTGAGTTAGTGTGAAAAGTGCAGTACATGTTCATTTTGTGCTTTTCTCGCTCAAATAGCGTTATTCCGACCTGAAAATGACAGAATATGAGTATTTTAGATTCATTTGTCAAACTGTCATACAATGACATTTCCACTTTAGAAACATCAATTCTTGCATGTTTTTGAAGGACAGCATGGTTTATTTTGAATTCGTGTTGAGTTAGTGTGAAAAGTGCAGTACATGTTCATTTTGTGCTTTTCTCGCTCAAATAGCGTTATTCCGACCTGAAAATGACAGAATATGAGTATTTTAGATTCATTTGTATTTATTTGTCAAACTGTCATAGAATGACATTTCCACTTTAGAAACATCAATTCTTGCATGTTTTTGAAGGACAGCATGGTTTATTTTGAATTCGTGTTGAGTTAGTGTGAAAAGTGCAGTACATGTTCATTTTGTGCTTTTCTCGCTCAAATAGCGTTATTCCGACCTGAAAATGACAGAATATGAGTATTTTAGATTCATTTGTATTTATTTGTCAAACTGTCATAGAATGACATTTCCACTTTAGAAACATCAATTCTTGCATGTTTTTGAAGGACAGCATGGTTTATTTTGAATTCGTGTTGAGTAAGTGTGAAAAGTGCAGTATATGTTCATTTTGTGCTTTTCTCGCTCAAATAGCGTTATTCCGACCTGAAAATGACAGAATATGAGTATTTTAGATTCATTTGTCAAACTGTCATACAATGACATTTCCACTTTAGAAACATCAATTCTTGCATGTTTTTGAAGGACAGCATGGTTTATTTTGAATTCGTGTTGAGTTAGTGTGAAAAGTGCAGTACATGTTCATTTTGTGCTTTTCTCGCTCAAATAGCGTTATTCCGACCTGAAAATGACAGAATATGAGTATTTTAGATTCATTTGTATTTATTTGTCAAACTGTCATAGAATGACATTTCCACTTTAGAAACATCAATTCTTGCATGTTTTTGAAGGACAGCATGGTTTATTTTGAATTCGTGTTGAGTTAGTGTGAAAAGTGCAGTACATGTTCATTTTGTGCTTTTCTCGCTCAAATAGCGTTATTCCGACCTGAAAATGACAGAATATGAGTATTTTAGATTCATTTGTCAAACTGTCATACAATGACATTTCCACTTTAGAAACATCAATTCTTGCATGTTTTTGAAGGACAGCATGGTTTATTTTGAATTCGTGTTGAGTTAGTGTGAAAAGTGCAGTACATGTTCATTTTGTGCTTTTCTCGCTCAAATAGCGTTATTCCGACCTGAAAATGACAGAATATGAGTATTTTAGATTCATTTGTATTTATTTGTCAAACTGTCATAGAATGACATTTCCACTTTAGAAACATCAATTCTTGCATGTTTTTGAAGGACAGCATGGTTTATTTTGAATTCGTGTTGAGTTAGTGTGAAAAGTGCAGTACATGTTCATTTTGTGCTTTTCTCGCTCAAATAGCGTTATTCCGACCTGAAAATGACAGAATATGAGTATTTTAGATTCATTTGTATTTATTTGTCAAACTGTCATAGAATGACATTTCCACTTTAGAAACATCAATTCTTGCATGTTTTTGAAGGACAGCATGGTTTATTTTGAATTCGTGTTGAGTAAGTGTGAAAAGTGCAGTATATGTTCATTTTGTGCTTTTCTCGCTCAAATAGCGTTATTCCGACCTGAAAATGACAGAATATGAGTATTTTAGATTCATTTGTCAAACTGTCATACAATGACATTTCCACTTTAGAAACATCAATTCTTGCATGTTTTTGAAGGACAGCATGGTTTATTTTGAATTCGTGTTGAGTTAGTGTGAAAAGTGCAGTACATGTTCATTTTGTGCTTTTCTCGCTCAAATAGCGTTATTCCGACCTGAAAATGACAGAATATGAGTATTTTAGATTCATTTGTATTTATTTGTCAAACTGTCATAGAATGACATTTCCACTTTAGAAACATCAATTCTTGCATGTTTTTGAAGGACAGCATGGTTTATTTTGAATTCGTGTTGAGTTAGTGTGAAAAGTGCAGTACATGTTCATTTTGTGCTTTTCTCGCTCAAATAGCGTTATTCCGACCTGAAAATGACAGAATATGAGTATTTTAGATTCATTTGTATTTATTTGTCAAACTGTCATACAATGACATTTCCACTTTAGAAACATCAATTCTTGCATGTTTTTGAAGGACAGCATGGTTTATTTTGAATTCGTGTTGAGTTAGTGTGAAAAGTGCAGTACATGTTCATTTTGTGCTTTTCTCGCTCAAATAGCGTTATTCCGACCTGAAAATGACAGAATATGAGTATTTTAGATTCATTTGTCAAACTGTCATACAATGACATTTCCACTTTAGAAACATCAATTCTTGCATGTTTTTGAAGGACAGCATGGTTTATTTTGAATTCGTGTTGAGTTAGTGTGAAAAGTGCAGTACATGTTCATTTTGTGCTTTTCTCGCTCAAATAGCGTTATTCCGACCTGAAAATGACAGAATATGAGTATTTTAGATTCATTTGTATTTATTTGTCAAACTGTCATAGAATGACATTTCCACTTTAGAAACATCAATTCTTGCATGTTTTTGAAGGACAGCATGGTTTATTTTGAATTCGTGTTGAGTTAGTGTGAAAAGTGCAGTACATGTTCATTTTGTGCTTTTCTCGCTCAAATAGCGTTATTCCGACCTGAAAATGACAGAATATGAGTATTTTAGATTCATTTGTATTTATTTGTCAAACTGTCATAGAATGACATTTCCACTTTAGAAACATCAATTCTTGCATGTTTTTGAAGGACAGCATGGTTTATTTTGAATTCGTGTTGAGTAAGTGTGAAAAGTGCAGTATATGTTCATTTTGTGCTTTTCTCGCTCAAATAGCGTTATTCCGACCTGAAAATGACAGAATATGAGTATTTTAGATTCATTTGTATTTATTTGTCAAACTGTCATAGAATGACATTTCCACTTTAGAAACATCAATTCTTGCATGTTTTTGAAGGACAGCATGGTTTATTTTGAATTCGTGTTGAGTTAGTGTGAAAAGTGCAGTACATGTTCATTTTGTGCTTTTCTCGCTCAAATAGCGTTATTCCGACCTGAAAATGACAGAATATGAGTATTTTAGATTCATTTGTCAAACTGTCATACAATGACATTTCCACTTTAGAAACATCAATTCTTGCATGTTTTTGAAGGACAGCATGGTTTATTTTGAATTCGTGTTGAGTTAGTGTGAAAAGTGCAGTACATGTTCATTTTGTGCTTTTCTCGCTCAAATAGCGTTATTCCGACCTGAAAATGACAGAATATGAGTATTTTAGATTCATTTGTATTTATTTGTCAAACTGTCATAGAATGACATTTCCACTTTAGAAACATCAATTCTTGCATGTTTTTGAAGGACAGCATGGTTTATTTTGAATTCGTGTTGAGTTAGTGTGAAAAGTGCAGTACATGTTCATTTTGTGCTTTTCTCGCTCAAATAGCGTTATTCCGACCTGAAAATGACAGAATATGAGTATTTTAGATTCATTTGTATTTATTTGTCAAACTGTCATAGAATGACATTTCCACTTTAGAAACATCAATTCTTGCATGTTTTTGAAGGACAGCATGGTTTATTTTGAATTCGTGTTGAGTAAGTGTGAAAAGTGCAGTATATGTTCATTTTGTGCTTTTCTCGCTCAAATAGCGTTATTCCGACCTGAAAATGACAGAATATGAGTATTTTAGATTCATTTGTCAAACTGTCATACAATGACATTTCCACTTTAGAAACATCAATTCTTGCATGTTTTTGAAGGACAGCATGGTTTATTTTGAATTCGTGTTGAGTTAGTGTGAAAAGTGCAGTACATGTTCATTTTGTGCTTTTCTCGCTCAAATAGCGTTATTCCGACCTGAAAATGACAGAATATGAGTATTTTAGATTCATTTGTATTTATTTGTCAAACTGTCATAGAATGACATTTCCACTTTAGAAACATCAATTCTTGCATGTTTTTGAAGGACAGCATGGTTTATTTTGAATTCGTGTTGAGTTAGTGTGAAAAGTGCAGTACATGTTCATTTTGTGCTTTTCTCGCTCAAATAGCGTTATTCCGACCTGAAAATGACAGAATATGAGTATTTTAGATTCATTTGTATTTATTTGTCAAACTGTCATAGAATGACATTTCCACTTTAGAAACATCAATTCTTGCATGTTTTTGAAGGACAGCATGGTTTATTTTGAATTCGTGTTGAGTAAGTGTGAAAAGTGCAGTATATGTTCATTTTGTGCTTTTCTCGCTCAAATAGCGTTATTCCGACCTGAAAATGACAGAATATGAGTATTTTAGATTCATTTGTCAAACTGTCATACAATGACATTTCCACTTTAGAAACATCAATTCTTGCATGTTTTTGAAGGACAGCATGGTTTATTTTGAATTCGTGTTGAGTTAGTGTGAAAAGTGCAGTACATGTTCATTTTGTGCTTTTCTCGCTCAAATAGCGTTATTCCGACCTGAAAATGACAGAATATGAGTATTTTAGATTCATTTGTATTTATTTGTCAAACTGTCATAGAATGACATTTCCACTTTAGAAACATCAATTCTTGCATGTTTTTGAAGGACAGCATGGTTTATTTTGAATTCGTGTTGAGTTAGTGTGAAAAGTGCAGTACATGTTCATTTTGTGCTTTTCTCGCTCAAATAGCGTTATTCCGACCTGAAAATGACAGAATATGAGTATTTTAGATTCATTTGTATTTATTTGTCAAACTGTCATAGAATGACATTTCCACTTTAGAAACATCAATTCTTGCATGTTTTTGAAGGACAGCATGGTTTATTTTGAATTCGTGTTGAGTTAGTGTGAAAAGTGCAGTACATGTTCATTTTGTGCTTTTCTCGCTCAAATAGCGTTATTCCGACCTGAAAATGACAGAATATGAGTATTTTAGATTCATTTGTCAAACTGTCATACAATGACATTTCCACTTTAGAAACATCAATTCTTGCATGTTTTTGAAGGACAGCATGGTTTATTTTGAATTCGTGTTGAGTTAGTGTGAAAAGTGCAGTACATGTTCATTTTGTGCTTTTCTCGCTCAAATAGCGTTATTCCGACCTGAAAATGACAGAATATGAGTATTTTAGATTCATTTGTATTTATTTGTCAAACTGTCATAGAATGACATTTCCACTTTAGAAACATCAATTCTTGCATGTTTTTGAAGGACAGCATGGTTTATTTTGAATTCGTGTTGAGTTAGTGTGAAAAGTGCAGTACATGTTCATTTTGTGCTTTTCTCGCTCAAATAGCGTTATTCCGACCTGAAAATGACAGAATATGAGTATTTTAGATTCATTTGTATTTATTTGTCAAACTGTCATAGAATGACATTTCCACTTTAGAAACATCAATTCTTGCATGTTTTTGAAGGACAGCATGGTTTATTTTGAATTCGTGTTGAGTAAGTGTGAAAAGTGCAGTATATGTTCATTTTGTGCTTTTCTCGCTCAAATAGCGTTATTCCGACCTGAAAATGACAGAATATGAGTATTTTAGATTCATTTGTCAAACTGTCATACAATGACATTTCCACTTTAGAAACATCAATTCTTGCATGTTTTTGAAGGACAGCATGGTTTATTTTGAATTCGTGTTGAGTTAGTGTGAAAAGTGCAGTACATGTTCATTTTGTGCTTTTCTCGCTCAAATAGCGTTATTCCGACCTGAAAATGACAGAATATGAGTATTTTAGATTCATTTGTATTTATTTGTCAAACTGTCATAGAATGACATTTCCACTTTAGAAACATCAATTCTTGCATGTTTTTGAAGGACAGCATGGTTTATTTTGAATTCGTGTTGAGTTAGTGTGAAAAGTGCAGTACATGTTCATTTTGTGCTTTTCTCGCTCAAATAGCGTTATTCCGACCTGAAAATGACAGAATATGAGTATTTTAGATTCATTTGTATTTATTTGTCAAACTGTCATAGAATGACATTTCCACTTTAGAAACATCAATTCTTGCATGTTTTTGAAGGACAGCATGGTTTATTTTGAATTCGTGTTGAGTTAGTGTGAAAAGTGCAGTACATGTTCATTTTGTGCTTTTCTCGCTCAAATAGCGTTATTCCGACCTGAAAATGACAGAATATGAGTATTTTAGATTCATTTGTATTTATTTGTCAAACTGTCATAGAATGACATTTCCACTTTAGAAACATCAATTCTTGCATGTTTTTGAAGGACAGCATGGTTTATTTTGAATTCGTGTTGAGTTAGTGTGAAAAGTGCAGTACATGTTCATTTTGTGCTTTTCTCGCTCAAATAGCGTTATTCCGACCTGAAAATGACAGAATATGAGTATTTTAGATTCATTTGTATTTATTTGTCAAACTGTCATAGAATGACATTTCCACTTTAGAAACATCAATTCTTGCATGTTTTTGAAGGACAGCATGGTTTATTTTGAATTCGTGTTGAGTTAGTGTGAAAAGTGCAGTACATGTTCATTTTGTGCTTTTCTCGCTCAAATAGCGTTATTCCGACCTGAAAATGACAGAATATGAGTATTTTAGATTCATTTGTATTTATTTGTCAAACTGTCATAGAATGACATTTCCACTTTAGAAACATCAATTCTTGCATGTTTTTGAAGGACAGCATGGTTTATTTTGAATTCGTGTTGAGTAAGTGTGAAAAGTGCAGTATATGTTCATTTTGTGCTTTTCTCGCTCAAATAGCGTTATTCCGACCTGAAAATGACAGAATATGAGTATTTTAGATTCATTTGTCAAACTGTCATACAATGACATTTCCACTTTAGAAACATCAATTCTTGCATGTTTTTGAAGGACAGCATGGTTTATTTTGAATTCGTGTTGAGTTAGTGTGAAAAGTGCAGTACATGTTCATTTTGTGCTTTTCTCGCTCAAATAGCGTTATTCCGACCTGAAAATGACAGAATATGAGTATTTTAGATTCATTTGTATTTATTTGTCAAACTGTCATAGAATGACATTTCCACTTTAGAAACATCAATTCTTGCATGTTTTTGAAGGACAGCATGGTTTATTTTGAATTCGTGTTGAGTTAGTGTGAAAAGTGCAGTACATGTTCATTTTGTGCTTTTCTCGCTCAAATAGCGTTATTCCGACCTGAAAATGACAGAATATGAGTATTTTAGATTCATTTGTATTTATTTGTCAAACTGTCATAGAATGACATTTCCACTTTAGAAACATCAATTCTTGCATGTTTTTGAAGGACAGCATGGTTTATTTTGAATTCGTGTTGAGTTAGTGTGAAAAGTGCAGTACATGTTCATTTTGTGCTTTTCTCGCTCAAATAGCGTTATTCCGACCTGAAAATGACAGAATATGAGTATTTTAGATTCATTTGTATTTATTTGTCAAACTGTCATAGAATGACATTTCCACTTTAGAAACATCAATTCTTGCATGTTTTTGAAGGACAGCATGGTTTATTTTGAATTCGTGTTGAGTTAGTGTGAAAAGTGCAGTACATGTTCATTTTGTGCTTTTCTCGCTCAAATAGCGTTATTCCGACCTGAAAATGACAGAATATGAGTATTTTAGATTCATTTGTATTTATTTGTCAAACTGTCATAGAATGACATTTCCACTTTAGAAACATCAATTCTTGCATGTTTTTGAAGGACAGCATGGTTTATTTTGAATTCGTGTTGAGTTAGTGTGAAAAGTGCAGTATATGTTCATTTTGTGCTTTTCTCGCTCAAATAGCGTTATTCCGACCTGAAAATGACAGAATATGAGTATTTTAGATTCATTTGTATTTATTTGTCAAACTGTCATAGAATGACATTTCCACTTTAGAAACATCAATTCTTGCATGTTTTTGAAGGACAGCATGGTTTATTTTGAATTCGTGTTGAGTTAGTGTGAAAAGTGCAGTACATGTTCATTTTGTGCTTTTCTCGCTCAAATAGCGTTATTCCGACCTGAAAATGACAGAATATGAGTATTTTAGATTCATTTGTATTTATTTGTCAAACTGTCATAGAATGACATTTCCACTTTAGAAACATCAATTCTTGCATGTTTTTGAAGGACAGCATGGTTTATTTTGAATTCGTGTTGAGTTAGTGTGAAAAGTGCAGTACATGTTCATTTTGTGCTTTTCTCGCTCAAATAGCGTTATTCCGACCTGAAAATGACAGAATATGAGTATTTTAGATTCATTTGTATTTATTTGTCAAACTGTCATACAATGACATTTCCACTTTAGAAACATCAATTCTTGCATGTTTTTGAAGGACAGCATGGTTTATTTTGAATTCGTGTTGAGTAAGTGTGAAAAGTGCAGTATATGTTCATTTTGTGCTTTTCTCGCTCAAATAGCGTTATTCCGACCTGAAAATGACAGAATATGAGTATTTTAGATTCATTTGTATTTATTTGTCAAACTGTCATAGAATGACATTTCCACTTTAGAAACATCAATTCTTGCATGTTTTTGAAGGACAGCATGGTTTATTTTGAATTCGTGTTGAGTTAGTGTGAAAAGTGCAGTACATGTTCATTTTGTGCTTTTCTCGCTCAAATAGCGTTATTCCGACCTGAAAATGACAGAATATGAGTATTTTAGATTCATTTGTATTTATTTGTCAAACTGTCATAGAATGACATTTCCACTTTAGAAACATCAATTCTTGCATGTTTTTGAAGGACAGCATGGTTTATTTTGAATTCGTGTTGAGTAAGTGTGAAAAGTGCAGTATATGTTCATTTTGTGCTTTTCTCGCTCAAATAGCGTTATTCCGACCTGAAAATGACAGAATATGAGTATTTTAGATTCATTTGTCAAACTGTCATACAATGACATTTCCACTTTAGAAACATCAATTCTTGCATGTTTTTGAAGGACAGCATGGTTTATTTTGAATTCGTGTTGAGTTAGTGTGAAAAGTGCAGTACATGTTCATTTTGTGCTTTTCTCGCTCAAATAGCGTTATTCCGACCTGAAAATGACAGAATATGAGTATTTTAGATTCATTTGTATTTATTTGTCAAACTGTCATAGAATGACATTTCCACTTTAGAAACATCAATTCTTGCATGTTTTTGAAGGACAGCATGGTTTATTTTGAATTCGTGTTGAGTTAGTGTGAAAAGTGCAGTACATGTTCATTTTGTGCTTTTCTCGCTCAAATAGCGTTATTCCGACCTGAAAATGACAGAATATGAGTATTTTAGATTCATTTGTCAAACTGTCATACAATGACATTTCCACTTTAGAAACATCAATTCTTGCATGTTTTTGAAGGACAGCATGGTTTATTTTGAATTCGTGTTGAGTTAGTGTGAAAAGTGCAGTACATGTTCATTTTGTGCTTTTCTCGCTCAAATAGCGTTATTCCGACCTGAAAATGACAGAATATGAGTATTTTAGATTCATTTGTATTTATTTGTCAAACTGTCATAGAATGACATTTCCACTTTAGAAACATCAATTCTTGCATGTTTTTGAAGGACAGCATGGTTTATTTTGAATTCGTGTTGAGTTAGTGTGAAAAGTGCAGTACATGTTCATTTTGTGCTTTTCTCGCTCAAATAGCGTTATTCCGACCTGAAAATGACAGAATATGAGTATTTTAGATTCATTTGTATTTATTTGTCAAACTGTCATAGAATGACATTTCCACTTTAGAAACATCAATTCTTGCATGTTTTTGAAGGACAGCATGGTTTATTTTGAATTCGTGTTGAGTTAGTGTGAAAAGTGCAGTACATGTTCATTTTGTGCTTTTCTCGCTCAAATAGCGTTATTCCGACCTGAAAATGACAGAATATGAGTATTTTAGATTCATTTGTATTTATTTGTCAAACTGTCATAGAATGACATTTCCACTTTAGAAACATCAATTCTTGCATGTTTTTGAAGGACAGCATGGTTTATTTTGAATTCGTGTTGAGTAAGTGTGAAAAGTGCAGTATATGTTCATTTTGTGCTTTTCTCGCTCAAATAGCGTTATTCCGACCTGAAAATGACAGAATATGAGTATTTTAGATTCATTTGTCAAACTGTCATACAATGACATTTCCACTTTAGAAACATCAATTCTTGCATGTTTTTGAAGGACAGCATGGTTTATTTTGAATTCGTGTTGAGTTAGTGTGAAAAGTGCAGTACATGTTCATTTTGTGCTTTTCTCGCTCAAATAGCGTTATTCCGACCTGAAAATGACAGAATATGAGTATTTTAGATTCATTTGTATTTATTTGTCAAACTGTCATAGAATGACATTTCCACTTTAGAAACATCAATTCTTGCATGTTTTTGAAGGACAGCATGGTTTATTTTGAATTCGTGTTGAGTAAGTGTGAAAAGTGCAGTATATGTTCATTTTGTGCTTTTCTCGCTCAAATAGCGTTATTCCGACCTGAAAATGACAGAATATGAGTATTTTAGATTCATTTGTCAAACTGTCATACAATGACATTTCCACTTTAGAAACATCAATTCTTGCATGTTTTTGAAGGACAGCATGGTTTATTTTGAATTCGTGTTGAGTTAGTGTGAAAAGTGCAGTACATGTTCATTTTGTGCTTTTCTCGCTCAAATAGCGTTATTCCGACCTGAAAATGACAGAATATGAGTATTTTAGATTCATTTGTATTTATTTGTCAAACTGTCATAGAATGACATTTCCACTTTAGAAACATCAATTCTTGCATGTTTTTGAAGGACAGCATGGTTTATTTTGAATTCGTGTTGAGTTAGTGTGAAAAGTGCAGTACATGTTCATTTTGTGCTTTTCTCGCTCAAATAGCGTTATTCCGACCTGAAAATGACAGAATATGAGTATTTTAGATTCATTTGTATTTATTTGTCAAACTGTCATAGAATGACATTTCCACTTTAGAAACATCAATTCTTGCATGTTTTTGAAGGACAGCATGGTTTATTTTGAATTCGTGTTGAGTTAGTGTGAAAAGTGCAGTACATGTTCATTTTGTGCTTTTCTCGCTCAAATAGCGTTATTCCGACCTGAAAATGACAGAATATGAGTATTTTAGATTCATTTGTATTTATTTGTCAAACTGTCATAGAATGACATTTCCACTTTAGAAACATCAATTCTTGCATGTTTTTGAAGGACAGCATGGTTTATTTTGAATTCGTGTTGAGTTAGTGTGAAAAGTGCAGTACATGTTCATTTTGTGCTTTTCTCGCTCAAATAGCGTTATTCCGACCTGAAAATGACAGAATATGAGTATTTTAGATTCATTTGTATTTATTTGTCAAACTGTCATAGAATGACATTTCCACTTTAGAAACATCAATTCTTGCATGTTTTTGAAGGACAGCATGGTTTATTTTGAATTCGTGTTGAGTTAGTGTGAAAAGTGCAGTACATGTTCATTTTGTGCTTTTCTCGCTCAAATAGCGTTATTCCGACCTGAAAATGACAGAATATGAGTATTTTAGATTCATTTGTATTTATTTGTCAAACTGTCATAGAATGACATTTCCACTTTAGTAAATACAAATATGTATTTATTTGTCAAACTGTCATAGAATGACATTTCCACTTTAGTAAATACAAATGAATCTAAAATACTCATATTCTGTCATTTTCAGGTCGGAATAACGCTATTTGAGCGAGAAAAGCACAAAATGAACATGTACTGCACTTTTCACACTAACTCAACACGAATTCAAAATAAACCATGCTGTCCTTCAAAAACATGCAAGAATTGATGTTTCTAAAGTGGAAATGTCATTCTATGACAGTTTGACAAATAAATACAAATGAATCTAAAATACTCATATTCTGTCATTTTCAGGTCGGAATAACGCTATTTGAGCGAGAAAAGCACAAAATGAACATGTACTGCACTTTTCACACTAACTCAACACGAATTCAAAATAAACCATGCTGTCCTTCAAAAACATGCAAGAATTGATGTTTCTAAAGTGGAAATGTCATTCTATGACAGTTTGACAAATAAATACAAATGAATCTAAAATACTCATATTCTGTCATTTTCAGGTCGGAATAACGCTATTTGAGCGAGAAAAGCACAAAATGAACATGTACTGCACTTTTCACACTAACTCAACACGAATTCAAAATAAACCATGCTGTCCTTCAAAAACATGCAAGAATTGATGTTTCTAAAGTGGAAATGTCATTCTATGACAGTTTGACAAATAAATACAAATGAATCTAAAATACTCATATTCTGTCATTTTCAGGTCGGAATAACGCTATTTGAGCGAGAAAAGCACAAAATGAACATGTACTGCACTTTTCACACTAACTCAACACGAATTCAAAATAAACCATGCTGTCCTTCAAAAACATGCAAGAATTGATGTTTCTAAAGTGGAAATGTCATTCTATGACAGTTTGACAAATAAATACAAATGAATCTAAAATACTCATATTCTGTCATTTTCAGGTCGGAATAACGCTATTTGAGCGAGAAAAGCACAAAATGAACATGTACTGCACTTTTCACACTAACTCAACACGAATTCAAAATAAACCATGCTGTCCTTCAAAAACATGCAAGAATTGATGTTTCTAAAGTGGAAATGTCATTCTATGACAGTTTGACAAATAAATACAAATGAATCTAAAATACTCATATTCTGTCATTTTCAGGTCGGAATAACGCTATTTGAGCGAGAAAAGCACAAAATGAACATGTACTGCACTTTTCACACTAACTCAACACGAATTCAAAATAAACCATGCTGTCCTTCAAAAACATGCAAGAATTGATGTTTCTAAAGTGGAAATGTCATTCTATGACAGTTTGACAAATAAATACAAATGAATCTAAAATACTCATATTCTGTCATTTTCAGGTCGGAATAACGCTATTTGAGCGAGAAAAGCACAAAATGAACATGTACTGCACTTTTCACACTAACTCAACACGAATTCAAAATAAACCATGCTGTCCTTCAAAAACATGCAAGAATTGATGTTTCTAAAGTGGAAATGTCATTCTATGACAGTTTGACAAATAAATACAAATGAATCTAAAATACTCATATTCTGTCATTTTCAGGTCGGAATAACGCTATTTGAGCGAGAAAAGCACAAAATGAACATGTACTGCACTTTTCACACTAACTCAACACGAATTCAAAATAAACCATGCTGTCCTTCAAAAACATGCAAGAATTGATGTTTCTAAAGTGGAAATGTCATTCTATGACAGTTTGACAAATAAATACAAATGAATCTAAAATACTCATATTCTGTCATTTTCAGGTCGGAATAACGCTATTTGAGCGAGAAAAGCACAAAATGAACATGTACTGCACTTTTCACACTAACTCAACACGAATTCAAAATAAACCATGCTGTCCTTCAAAAACATGCAAGAATTGATGTTTCTAAAGTGGAAATGTCATTCTATGACAGTTTGACAAATAAATACAAATGAATCTAAAATACTCATATTCTGTCATTTTCAGGTCGGAATAACGCTATTTGAGCGAGAAAAGCACAAAATGAACATGTACTGCACTTTTCACACTAACTCAACACGAATTCAAAATAAACCATGCTGTCCTTCAAAAACATGCAAGAATTGATGTTTCTAAAGTGGAAATGTCATTCTATGACAGTTTGACAAATAAATACAAATGAATCTAAATACTCATATTCTGTCATTTTCAGGTCGGAATAACGCTATTTGAGCGAGAAAAGCACAAAATGAACATATACTGCACTTTTCACACTAACTCAACACGAATTCAAAATAAACCATGCTGTCCTTCAAAAACATGCAAGAATTGATGTTTCTAAAGTGGAAATGTCATTCTATGACAGTTTGACAAATAAATACAAATGAATCTAAAATACTCATATTCTGTCATTTTCAGGTCGGAATAACGCTATTTGAGCGAGAAAAGCACAAAATGAACATGTACTGCACTTTTCACACTAACTCAACACGAATTCAAAATAAACCATGCTGTCCTTCAAAAACATGCAAGAATTGATGTTTCTAAAGTGGAAATGTCATTCTATGACAGTTTGACAAATAAATACAAATGAATCTAAAATACTCATATTCTGTCATTTTCAGGTCGGAATAACTAACGCTATTTGAGCGAGAAAAGCACAAAATGAACATGTACTGCACTTTTCACACTAACTCAACACGAATTCAAAATAAACCATGCTGTCCTTCAAAAACATGCAAGAATTGATGTTTCTAAAGTGGAAATGTCATTCTATGACAGTTTGACAAATAAATACAAATGAATCTAAAATACTCATATTCTGTCATTTTCAGGTCGGAATAACGCTATTTGAGCGAGAAAAGCACAAAAATGAACATGTACTGCACTTTTCACACTAACTCAACACGAATTCAAAATAAACCATGCTGTCCTTCAAAAACATGCAAGAATTGATGTTTCTAAAGTGGAAATGTCATTCTATGACAGTTTGACAAATAAATACAAATGAATCTAAAATACTCATATTCTGTCATTTTCAGGTCGGAATAACGCTATTTGAGCGAGAAAAGCACAAAATGAACATGTACTGCACTTTTCACACTAACTCAACACGAATTCAAAATAAACCATGCTGTCCTTCAAAAACATGCAAGAATTGATGTTTCTAAAGTGGAAATGTCATTCTATGACAGTTTGACAAATAAATACAAATGAATCTAAAATACTCATATTCTGTCATTTTCAGGTCGGAATAACGCTATTTGAGCGAGAAAAGCACAAAATGAACATGTACTGCACTTTTCACACTAACTCAACACGAATTCAAAATAAACCATGCTGTCCTTCAAAAACATGCAAGAATTGATGTTTCTAAAGTGGAAATGTCATTTCTATGACAGTTTGACAAATAAATACAAATGAATCTAAAATACTCATATTCTGTCATTTTCAGGTCGGAATAACGCTATTTGAGCGAGAAAAGCACAAAATGAACATGTACTGCACTTTTCACACTAACTCAACACGAATTCAAAATAAACCATGCTGTCCTTCAAAAACATGCAAGAATTGATGTTTCTAAAGTGGAAATGTCATTCTATGACAGTTTGACAAATAAATACAAATGAATCTAAAATACTCATATTCTGTCATTTTCAGGTCGGAATAACGCTATTTGAGCGAGAAAAGCACAAAATGAACATGTACTGCACTTTTCACACTAACTCAACACGAATTCAAAATAAACCATGCTGTCCTTCAAAAACATGCAAGAATTGATGTTTCTAAAGTGGAAAATGTCATTCTATGACAGTTTGACAAATAAATACAAATGAATCTAAAATACTCATATTCTGTCATTTTCAGGTCGGAATAACGCTATTTGAGCGAGAAAGCACAAAATGAACATGTACTGCACTTTTCACACTAACTCAACACGAATTCAAAATAAACCATGCTGTCCTTCAAAAACATGCAAGAATTGATGTTTCTAAAGTGGAAATGTCATTCTATGACAGTTTGGACAAATAAATACAAATGAATCTAAAATACTCATATTCTGTCATTTTCAGGTCGGAATAACGCTATTTGAGCGAGAAAAGCACAAAATGAACATGTACTGCACTTTTCACACTAACTCAACACGAATTCAAAATAAACCATGCTGTCCTTCAAAAACATGCAAGAATTGATGTTTCTAAAGTGGAAATGTCATTCTATGACAGTTTGACAAATAAATACAAATGAATCTAAAATACTCATATTCTGTCATTTTCAGGTCGGAATAACGCTATTTTGAGCGAGAAAAGCACAAAATGAACATGTACTGCACTTTTCACACTAACTCAACACGAATTCAAAATAAACCATGCTGTCCTTCAAAAACATGCAAGAATTGATGTTTCTAAAGTGGAAATGTCATTCTATGACAGTTTGACAAATAAATACAAATGAATCTAAAATACTCATATTCTGTCATTTTCAGGTCGGAATAACGCTATTTGAGCGAGAAAAGCACAAAATGAACATGTACTGCACTTTTCACACTAACTCAACACGAATTCAAAATAAAACCATGCTGTCCTTCAAAAACATGCAAGAATTGATGTTTCTAAAGTGGAAATGTCATTCTATGACAGTTTGACAAATAAATACAAATGAATCTAAAATACTCATATTCTGTCATTTTCAGGTCGGAATAACGCTATTTGAGCGAGAAAAGCACAAAATGAACATGTACTGCACTTTTCACACTAACTCAACACGAATTCAAAATAAACCATGCTGTCCTTCAAAAACATGCAAGAATTGATGTTTCTAAAGTGGAAATGTCATTCTATGACAGTTTGACAAATAATAATGAATCTAAAATACTCATATTCTGTCATTTCAGGTCGGAATAACGCTATTTGAGCGAGAAAAGCACAAAATGAACATGTACTGCACTTTTCACACTAACTCAACACGAATTCAAAATAAACCATGCTGTCCTTCAAAAACATGCAAGAATTGATGTTTCTAAAGTGGAAATGTCATTCTATGACAGTTTGACAAATAAATACAAAATGAATCTAAAATACTCATATTCTGTCATTTTCAGGTCGGAATAACGCTATTTGAGCGAGAAAAGCACAAAATGAACATGTACTGCACTTTTCACACTAACTCAACACGAATTCAAAATAAACCATGCTGTCCTTCAAAAACCATGCAAGAATTGATGTTTCTAAAGTGGAAATGTCATTCTATGACAGTTTGACAAATAAATACAAATGAATCTAAAATACTCATATTCTGTCATTTTCAGGTCGGAATAACGCTATTTGAGCGAGAAAGCACAAAATGAACATGTACTGCACTTTTCACACTAACTCAACACGAATTCAAAATAAACCATGCTGTCCTTCAAAAACATGCAAGAATTGATGTTTCTAAAGTGGAAATGTCATTCTATGACAGTTTGACAAATAAATACAAATGAATCTAAAATACTCATATTCTGTCATTTTCAGGTCGGAATAACGCTATTTGAGCGAGAAAAGCACAAAATGAACATGTACTGCACTTTTCACACTAACTCAACACGAATTCAAAATAAACCATGCTGTCCTTCAAAAAACATGCAAGAATTGATGTTTCTAAAGTGGAAATGTCATTCTATGACAGTTTGACAAATAAATACAAATGAATCTAAAATACTCATATTCTGTCATTTTCAGGTCGGAATAACGCTATTTGAGCGAGAAAAGCACAAAATGAACATATACTGCACTTTTCACACTAACTCAACACGAATTCAAAATAAACCATGCTGTCCTTCAAAAACATGCAAGAATTTGATGTTTCTAAAGTGGAAATGTCATTCTATGACAGTTTGACAAATAAATACAAATGAATCTAAAATACTCATATTCTGTCATTTTCAGGTCGGAATAACGCTATTTGAGCGAGAAAAGCACAAAATGAACATGTACTGCACTTTTCACACTAACTCAACACGAATTCAAAATAAACCATGCTGTCCTTCAAAAAACATGCAAGAATTGATGTTTCTAAAGTGGAAATGTCATTCTATGACAGTTTGACAAATAAATACAAATGAATCTAAAATACTCATATTCTGTCATTTTCAGGTCGGAATAACGCTATTTGAGCGAGAAAAAGCACAAAATGAACATGTACTGCACTTTTCACACTAACTCAACACGAATTCAAAATAAACCATGCTGTCCTTCAAAAACATGCAAGAATTGATGTTTCTAAAGTGGAAATGTCATTCTATGACAGTTTGACAAATAAATACAAATGAATCTAAAATACTCATATTCTGTCATTTTCAGGTCGGAATAACGCTATTTGAGCGAGAAAAAGCACAAAATGAACATGTACTGCACTTTTCACACTAACTCAACACGAATTCAAAATAAACCATGCTGTCCTTCAAAAACATGCAAGAATTGATGTTTCTAAAGTGGAAATGTCATTCTATGACAGTTTGACAAATAAATACAAATGAATCTAAAATACTCATATTCTGTCATTTTCAGGTCGGAATAACGCTATTTGAGCGAGAAAAGCACAAAATGAACATGTACTGCACTTTTCACACTAACTCAACACGAATTCAAAATAAACCATGCTGTCCTTCAAAAACATGCAAGAATTGATGTTTCTAAAGTGGAAATGTCATTCTATGACAGTTTGACAAATAAATACAAATGAATCTAAAATACTCATATTCTGTCATTTTCAGGTCGGAATAACGCTATTTGAGCGAGAAAAGCACAAAATGAACATGTACTGCACTTTTCACACTAACTCAACACGAATTCAAAATAAACCATGCTGTCCCTTCAAAAACATGCAAGAATTGATGTTTCTAAAGTGGAAATGTCATTCTATGACAGTTTGACAAATAAATACAAATGAATCTAAAATACTCATATTCTGTCATTTTCAGGTCGGAATAACGCTATTTGAGCGAGAAAAGCACAAAATGAACATGTACTGCACTTTTCACACTAACTCAACACGAATTCAAAATAAACCATGCTGTCCTTCAAAAACATGCAAGAATTGATGTTTCTAAAGTGGAAATGTCATTCTATGACAGTTTGACAAATAAATACAAATGAATCTAAAATACTCATATTCTGTCATTTTCAGGTCGGAATAACGCTATTTGAGCGAGAAAAGCACAAAATGAACATGTACTGCACTTTTCACACTAACTCAACACGAATTCAAAATAAACCATGCTGTCCCTTCAAAAACATGCAAGAATTGATGTTTCTAAAGTGGAAATGTCATTCTATGACAGTTTGACAAATAAATACAAATGAATCTAAAATACTCATATTCTGTCATTTTCAGGTCGGAATAACGCTATTTGAGCGAGAAAAGCACAAAATGAACATGTACTGCACTTTTCACACTAACTCAACACGAATTCAAAATAAACCATGCTGTCCTTCAAAAACATGCAAGAATTGATGTTTCTAAAGTGGAAATGTCATTCTATGACAGTTTGACAAATAAATACAAATGAATCTAAAATACTCATATTCTGTCATTTTCAGGTCGGAATAACGCTATTTGAGCGAGAAAAGCACAAAATGAACATGGTACTGCACTTTTCACACTAACTCAACACGAATTCAAAATAAACCATGCTGTCCTTCAAAAACATGCAAGAATTGATGTTTCTAAAGTGGAAATGTCATTCTATGACAGTTTGACAAATAAATACAAATGAATCTAAAATACTCATATTCTGTCATTTTCAGGTCGGAATAACGCTATTTGAGCGAGGAAAAGCACAAAATGAACATGTACTGCACTTTTCACACTAACTCAACACGAATTCAAAATAAACCATGCTGTCCTTCAAAAACATGCAAGAATTGATGTTTCTAAAGTGGAAATGTCATTCTATGACAGTTTGACAAATAAATACAAATGAATCTAAAATACTCATATTCTGTCATTTTCAGGTCGGAATAACGCTATTTGAGCGAGAAAAGCACAAATGAACATGTACTGCACTTTTCACACTAACTCAACACGAATTCAAAATAAACCATGCTGTCCTTCAAAAACATGCAAGAATTGATGTTTCTAAAGTGGAAATGTCATTCTATGACAGTTTGACAAATAAATACAAATGAATCTAAAATACTCATATTCTGTCATTTTCAGGTCGGAATAACGCTATTTGAGCGAGAAAAGCACAAAATGAACATGTACTGCACTTTTCACACTAACTCAACACGAATTCAAAATAAACCATGCTGTCCTTCAAAAACATGCAAGAATTGATGTTTCTAAAGTGGAAATGTCATTCTATGACAGTTTGACAAATAAATACAAATGAATCTAAAATACTCATATTCTGTCATTTTCAGGTCGGAATAACGCTATTTGAGCGAGAAAAGCACAAAATGAACATGTACTGCACTTTTCACACTAACTCAACACGAATTCAAAATAAACCATGCTGTCCTTCAAAAACATGCAAGAATTGATGTTTCTAAAGTGGAAATGTCATTCTATGACAGTTTGACAAATAAATACAAATGAATCTAAAATACTCATATTCTGTCATTTTCAGGTCGGAATAACGCTATTTGAGCGAGAAAAGCACAAAATGAACATGTACTGCACTTTTCACACTAACTCAACACGAATTCAAATAAACCATGCTGTCCTTCAAAACATGCAAGAATTGATGTTTCTAAAGTGGAAATGTCATTCTATGACAGTTTGACAAATAAATACAAATGAATCTAAAATACTCATATTCTGTCATTTTCAGGTCGGAATAACGCTATTTGAGCGAGAAAAGCACAAAATGAACATGTACTGCACTTTTCACACTAACTCAACACGAATTCAAAATAAACCATGCTGTCCTTCAAAAACATGCAAGAATTGATGTTTCTAAAGTGGAAATGTCATTCTATGACAGTTTGACAAATAAATACAAATGAATCTAAAATACTCATATTCTGTCATTTTCAGGTCGGAATAACGCTATTTGAGCGAGAAAAGCACAAAATGAACATGTACTGCACTTTTCACACTAACTCAACACGAATTCAAAATAAACCATGCTGTCCTTCAAAAAACATGCAAGAATTGATGTTTCTAAAGTGGAAATGTCATTCTATGACAGTTTGACAAATAAATACAAATGAATCTAAAATACTCATATTCTGTCATTTTCAGGTCGGAATAACGCTATTTGAGCGAGAAAAGCACAAAATGAACATGTACTGCACTTTTCACACTAACTCAACACGAATTCAAAATAAACCATGCTGTCCTTCAAAAACATGCAAGAATTGATGTTTCTAAAGTGGAAATGTCATTCTATGACAGTTTGACAAATAAATACAAATGAATCTAAAATACTCATATTCTGTCATTTTCAGGTCGGAATAACGCTATTTGAGCGAGAAAAGCACAAAATGAACATGTACTGCACTTTTCACACTAACTCAACACGAATTCAAAATAAACCATGCTGTCCTTCAAAAACATGCAAGAATTGATGTTTCTAAAGTGGAAATGTCATTCTATGACAGTTTGACAAATAAATACAAATGAATCTAAAATACTCATATTCTGTCATTTTCAGGTCGGAATAACGCTATTTGAGCGAGAAAAGCACAAAATGAACATGTACTGCACTTTTCACACTAACTCAACACGAATTCAAAATAAACCATGCTGTCCTTCAAAAACATGCAAGAATTGATGTTTCTAAAGTGGAAATGTCATTCTATGACAGTTTGACAAATAAATACAAATGAATCTAAAATACTCATATTCTGTCATTTTCAGGTCGGAATAACGCTATTTGAGCGAGAAAAGCACAAAATGAACATGTACTGCACTTTTCACACTAACTCAACACGAATTCAAAATAAACCATGCTGTCCTTCAAAAACATGCAAGAATTGATGTTTCTAAAGTGGAAATGTCATTCTATGACAGTTTTGACAAATAAATACAAATGAATCTAAAATACTCATATTCTGTCATTTTCAGGTCGGAATAACGCTATTTGAGCGAGAAAAGCACAAAATGAACATGTACTGCACTTTTCACACTAACTCAACACGAATTCAAAATAAACCATGCTGTCCTTCAAAAACATGCAAGAATTGATGTTTCTAAAGTGGAAATGTCATTCTATGACAGTTTTGACAAATAAATACAAATGAATCTAAAATACTCATATTCTGTCATTTTCAGGTCGGAATAACGCTATTTGAGCGAGAAAAGCACAAAATGAACATGTACTGCACTTTTCACACTAACTCAACACGAATTCAAAATAAACCATGCTGTCCTTCAAAAACATGCAAGAATTGATGTTTCTAAAGTGGAAATGTCATTCTATGACAGTTTGACAAATAAATACAAATGAATCTAAAATACTCATATTCTGTCATTTTCAGGTCGGAATAACGCTATTTGAGCGAGAAAAAGCACAAAATGAACATGTACTGCACTTTTCACACTAACTCAACACGAATTCAAAATAAACCATGCTGTCCTTCAAAAACATGCAAGAATTGATGTTTCTAAAGTGGAAATGTCATTCTATGACAGTTTGACAAATAAATACAAATGAATCTAAAATACTCATATTCTGTCATTTTCAGGTCGGAATAACGCTATTTGAGCGAGAAAAGCACAAAATGAACATGTACTGCACTTTTCACACTAACTCAACACGAATTCAAAATAAACCATGCTGTCCTTCAAAAACATGCAAGAATTGATGTTTCTAAAGTGGAAATGTCATTCTATGACAGTTTGACAAATAAATACAAATGAATCTAAAATACTCATATTCTGTCATTTTCAGGTCGGAATAACGCTATTTGAGCGAGAAAAGCACAAAATGAACATGTACTGCACTTTTCACACTAACTCAACACGAATTCAAAATAAACCATGCTGTCCTTCAAAAACATGCAAGAATTGATGTTTCTAAAGTGGAAATGTCATTCTATGACAGTTTGACAAATAAATACAAATGAATCTAAAATACTCATATTCTGTCATTTTCAGGTCGGAATAACGCTATTTGAGCGAGAAAAGCACAAAATGAACATGTACTGCACTTTTCACACTAACTCAACACGAATTCAAAATAAACCATGCTGTCCTTCAAAAACATGCAAGAATTGATGTTTCTAAAGTGGAAATGTCATTCTATGACAGTTTGACAAATAAATACAAATGAATCTAAAATACTCATATTCTGTCATTTTCAGGTCGGAATAACGCTATTTGAGCGAGAAAAGCACAAAATGAACATGTACTGCACTTTTTCACACTAAACTCAACACGAATTCAAAATAACCATGCTGTCCTTCAAAAACATGCAAGAATTGATGTTTCTAAAGTGGAAATGTCATTCTATGACAGTTTGACAAATAAATACAAATGAATCTAAAATACTCATATTCTGTCATTTTCAGGTCGGAATAACGCTATTTGAGCGAGAAAAGCACAAAATGAACATGTACTGCACTTTTCACACTAACTCAACACGAATTCAAAATAAACCATGCTGTCCTTCAAAAACATGCAAGAATTGATGTTTCTAAAGTGGAAATGTCATTCTATGACAGTTTGACAAATAAATACAAATGAATCTAAAATACTCATATTCTGTCATTTTCAGGTCGGAATAACGCTATTTGAGCGAGAAAAGCACAAAATGAACATGTACTGCACTTTTCACACTAACTCAACACGAATTCAAATAAACCATGCTGTCCTTCAAAAACATGCAAGAATTGATGTTTCTAAAGTGGAAATGTCATTCTATGACAGTTTGACAAATAAATACAAATGAATCTAAAATACTCATATTCTGTCATTTTCAGGTCGGAATAACGCTATTTGAGCGAGAAAAGCACAAAATGAACATGTACTGCACTTTTCACACTAACTCAACACGAATTCAAAATAAACCATGCTGTCCTTCAAAAACATGCAAGAATTGATGTTTCTAAAGTGGAAATGTCATTCTATGACAGTTTGACAAATAAATACAAATGAATCTAAAATACTCATATTCTGTCATTTTCAGGTCGGAAATAACGCTATTTGAGCGAGAAAAAGCACAAAATGAACATGTACTGCACTTTTCACACTAACTCAACACGAATTCAAAATAAACCATGCTGTCCTTCAAAAACATGCAAGAATTGATGTTTCTAAAGTGGAAATGTCATTCTATGACAGTTTTGACAAATAAAATACAAATGAATCTAAAATACTCATATTCTGTCATTTTCAGGTCGGAATAACGCTATTTGAGCGAGAAAAGCACAAAATGAACATGTACTGCACTTTTTCACACTAACTCAACACGAATTCAAAATAAACCATGCTGTCCTTCAAAAACATGCAAGAATTGATGTTTCTAAAGTGGAAATGTCATTCTATGACAGTTTGACAAATAAATACAAATGAATCTAAAATACTCATATTCTGTCATTTTCAGGTCGGAATAACGCTATTTGAGCGAGAAAAGCACAAAATGAACATGTACTGCACTTTTCACACTAACTCAACACGAATTCAAAATAAACCATGCTGTCCTTCAAAAACATGCAAGAATTGATGTTTCTAAAGTGGAAATGTCATTCTATGACAGTTTGACAAATAAATACAAATGAATCTAAAATACTCATATTCTGTCATTTTCAGGTCGGAATAACGCTATTTGAGCGAGAAAAGCACAAAATGAACATGTACTGCACTTTTCACACTAACTCAACACGAATTCAAAATAAACCATGCTGTCCTTCAAAAACATGCAAGAATTGATGTTTCTAAAGTGGAAATGTCATTCTATGACAGTTTGACAAATAAATACAAATGAATCTAAAATACTCATATTCTGTCATTTTCAGGTCGGAATAACGCTATTTGAGCGAGAAAAGCACAAAATGAACATATACTGCACTTTTCACACTAACTCAACACGAATTCAAAATAAACCATGCTGTCCTTCAAAAACATGCAAGAATTGATGTTTCTAAAGTGGAAATGTCATTCTCATGACAGTTTGACAAATAAATACAAATGAATCTAAAATACTCATATTCTGTCATTTTCAGGTCGGAATAACGCTATTTGAGCGAGAAAAAGCACAAAATGAACATATACTGCACTTTTCACACTAACTCAACACGAATTCAAAATAAACCATGCTGTCCTTCAAAAACATGCAAGAATTGATGTTTCTAAAGTGGAAATGTCATTCTATGACAGTTTGACAAATAAATACAAATGAATCTAAAATACTCGTATTCTGTCATTTTCAGGTCGGAATAACGCTATTTGAGCGAGAAAAGCACAAAATGAACATATACTGCACTTTTCACACTAACTCAACACGAATTCAAAATAAACCATGCTGTCCTTCAAAAACATGCAAGAATTGATGTTTCTAAAGTGGAAATGTCATTCTATGACAGTTTGACAAATAAATACAAATGAATCTAAAATACTCATATTCTGTCATTTTCAGGTCAAAATAACGCTATTTGAGCGAGAAAAGCACAAAATGAACATATACTGCACTTTTCACACTAACTCAACACGAATTCAAAATAAACCATGCTGTCCTTCAAAAACATGCAAGAATTGATGTTTCTAAAGTGGAAATGTCATTCTATGACAGTTTGACAAATAAATACAAATGAATCTAAAATACTCATATTCTGTCATTTTCAGGTCGGAATAACGCTATTTGAGCGAGAAAAGCACAAAATGAACATATACTGCACTTTTCACACTAACTCAACACGAATTCAAAATAAACCATGCTGTCCTTCAAAAACATGCAAGAATTGATGTTTCTAAAGTGGAAATGTCATTCTATGACAGTTTGACAAATAAATACAAATGAATCTAAAATACTCATATTCTGTCATTTTCAGGTCGGAATAACGCTATTTGAGCGAGAAAAGCACAAAATGAACATATACTGCACTTTTCACACTAACTCAACACGAATTCAAAATAAACCATGCTGTCCTTCAAAAACATGCAAGAATTGATGTTTCTAAAGTGGAAATGTCATTCTCAGACAGTTTGACAAATAAATACAAATGAATCTAAAATACTCGTATTCTGTCATTTTCAGGTCGGAATAACGCTATTTGAGCGAGAAAAGCACAAAATGAACATATACTGCACTTTTCACACTAACTCAACACGAATTCAAAATAAACCATGCTGTCCTTCAAAAACATGCAAGAATTGATGTTTCTAAAGTGGAAATGTCATTCTCAGACAGTTTGACAAATAAATACAAATGAATCTAAAATACTCGTATTCTGTCATTTTCAGGTCGGAATAACGCTATTTGAGCGAGAAAAGCACAAAATGAACATATACTGCACTTTTCACACTAACTCAACACGAATTCAAAATAAACCATGCTGTCCTTCAAAAACATGCAAGAATTGATGTTTCTAAAGTGGAAATGTCATTCTATGACAGTTTGACAAATAAATACAAATGAATCTAACATACTCATATTCTGTCATTTTCAGGTCGGAATAACGCTATTTGAGCGAGAAAAGCACAAAATGAACATATACTGCACTTTTCACACTAACTCAACACGAATTCAAAATAAACCATGCTGTCCTTCAAAAACATGCAAGAATTGATGTTTCTAAAGTGGAAATGTCATTCTCAGACAGTTTGACAAATAAATACAAATGAATCTAAAATACTCATATTCTGTCATTTTCAGGTCGGAATAACGCTATTTGAGCGAGAAAAGCACAAAATGAACATATACTGCACTTTTCACACTAACTCAACACGAATTCAAAATAAACCATGCTGTCCTTCAAAAACATGCAAGAATTGATGTTTCTAAAGTGGAAATGTCATTCTATGACAGTTTGACAAATAAATACAAATGAATCTAAAATACTCATATTCTGTCATTTTCAGGTCGGAATAACGCTATTTGAGCGAGAAAAGCACAAAATGAACATATACTGCACTTTTCACACTAACTCAACACGAATTCAAAATAAACCATGCTGTCCTTCAAAAACATGCAAGAATTGATGTTTCTAAAGTGGAAATGTCATTCTATGACAGTTTGACAAATAAATACAAATGAATCTAAAATACTCATATTCTGTCATTTTCAGGTCGGAATAACGCTATTTGAGCGAGAAAAGCACAAAATGAACATATACTGCACTTTTCACACTAACTCAACACGAATTCAAAATAAACCATGCTGTCCTTCAAAAACATGCAAGAATTGATGTTTCTAAAGTGGAAATGTCATTCTATGACAGTTTGACAAATAAATACAAATGAATCTAAAATACTCATATTCTGTCATTTTCAGGTCGGAATAACGCTATTTGAGCGAGAAAAGCACTAAATGAACATATACTGCACTTTTCACACTAACTCAACACGAATTCAAAATAAACCATGCTGTCCTTCAAAAACATGCAAGAATTGATGTTTCTAAAGTGGAAATGTCATTCTCAGACAGTTTGACAAATAAATACAAATGAATCTAAAATACTCATATTCTGTCATTTTCAGGTCGGAATAACGCTATTTGAGCGAGAAAAGCACTAAATGAACATATACTGCACTTTTCACACTAACTCAACACGAATTCAAAATAAACCATGCTGTCCTTCAAAAACATGCAAGAATTGATGTTTCTAAAGTGGAAATGTCATTCTCAGACAGTTTGACAAATAAATACAAATGAATCTAAAATACTCATATTCTGTCATTTTCAGGTCGGAATAACGCTATTTGAGCGAGAAAAGCACAAAATGAACATATACTGCACTTTTCACACTAACTCAACACGAATTCAAAATAAACCATGCTGTCCTTCAAAAACATGCAAGAATTGATGTTTCTAAAGTGGAAATGTCATTCTATGACAGTTTGACAAATAAATACAAATGAATCTAAAATACTCATATTCTGTCATTTTCAGGTCGGAATAACGCTATTTGAGCGAGAAAAGCACAAAATGAACATATACTGCACTTTTCACACTAACTCAACACGAATTCAAAATAAACCATGCTGTCCTTCAAAAACATGCAAGAATTGATGTTTCTAAAGTGGAAATGTCATTCTATGACAGTTTGACAAATAAATACAAATGAATCTAAAATACTCATATTCTGTCATTTTCAGGTCGGAATAACGCTATTTGAGCGAGAAAAGCACAAAATGAACATATACTGCACTTTTCACACTAACTCAACACGAATTCAAAATAAACCATGCTGTCCTTCAAAAACATGCAAGAATTGATGTTTCTAAAGTGGAAATGTCATTCTCAGACAGTTTGACAAATAAATACAAATGAATCTAAAATACTCGTATTCTGTCATTTTCAGGTCGGAATAACGCTATTTGAGCGAGAAAAGCACAAAATGAACATATACTGCACTTTTCACACTAACTCAACACGAATTCAAAATAAACCATGCTGTCCTTCAAAAACATGCAAGAATTGATGTTTCTAAAGTGGAAATGTCATTCTATGACAGTTTGACAAATAAATACAAATGAATCTAACATACTCATATTCTGTCATTTTCAGGTCGGAATAACGCTATTTGAGCGAGAAAAGCACAAAATGAACATATACTGCACTTTTCACACTAACTCAACACGAATTCAAAATAAACCATGCTGTCCTTCAAAAACATGCAAGAATTGATGTTTCTAAAGTGGAAATGTCATTCTCAGACAGTTTGACAAATAAATACAAATGAATCTAAAATACTCATATTCTGTCATTTTCAGGTCGGAATAACGCTATTTGAGCGAGAAAAGCACAAAATGAACATATACTGCACTTTTCACACTAACTCAACACGAATTCAAAATAAACCATGCTGTCCTTCAAAAACATGCAAGAATTGATGTTTCTAAAGTGGAAATGTCATTCTATGACAGTTTGACAAATAAATACAAATGAATCTAAAATACTCGTATTCTGTCATTTTCAGGTCGGAATAACGCTATTTGAGCGAGAAAAGCACAAAATGAACATATACTGCACTTTTCACACTAACTCAACACGAATTCAAAATAAACCATGCTGTCCTTCAAAAACATGCAAGAATTGATGTTTCTAAAGTGGAAATGTCATTCTATGACAGTTTGACAAATAAATACAAATGAATCTAAAATACTCATATTCTGTCATTTTCAGGTCAAAATAACGCTATTTGAGCGAGAAAAGCACAAAATGAACATATACTGCACTTTTCACACTAACTCAACACGAATTCAAAATAAACCATGCTGTCCTTCAAAAACATGCAAGAATTGATGTTTCTAAAGTGGAAATGTCATTCTATGACAGTTTGACAAATAAATACAAATGAATCTAAAATACTCATATTCTGTCATTTTCAGGTCGGAATAACGCTATTTGAGCGAGAAAAGCACAAAATGAACATATACTGCACTTTTCACACTAACTCAACACGAATTCAAAATAAACCATGCTGTCCTTCAAAAACATGCAAGAATTGATGTTTCTAAAGTGGAAATGTCATTCTATGACAGTTTGACAAATAAATACAAATGAATCTAAAATACTCATATTCTGTCATTTTCAGGTCGGAATAACGCTATTTGAGCGAGAAAAGCACAAAATGAACATATACTGCACTTTTCACACTAACTCAACACGAATTCAAAATAAACCATGCTGTCCTTCAAAAACATGCAAGAATTGATGTTTCTAAAGTGGAAATGTCATTCTCAGACAGTTTGACAAATAAATACAAATGAATCTAAAATACTCGTATTCTGTCATTTTCAGGTCGGAATAACGCTATTTGAGCGAGAAAAGCACAAAATGAACATATACTGCACTTTTCACACTAACTCAACACGAATTCAAAATAAACCATGCTGTCCTTCAAAAACATGCAAGAATTGATGTTTCTAAAGTGGAAATGTCATTCTCAGACAGTTTGACAAATAAATACAAATGAATCTAAAATACTCGTATTCTGTCATTTTCAGGTCGGAATAACGCTATTTGAGCGAGAAAAGCACAAAATGAACATATACTGCACTTTTCACACTAACTCAACACGAATTCAAAATAAACCATGCTGTCCTTCAAAAACATGCAAGAATTGATGTTTCTAAAGTGGAAATGTCATTCTATGACAGTTTGACAAATAAATACAAATGAATCTAACATACTCATATTCTGTCATTTTCAGGTCGGAATAACGCTATTTGAGCGAGAAAAGCACAAAATGAACATATACTGCACTTTTCACACTAACTCAACACGAATTCAAAATAAACCATGCTGTCCTTCAAAAACATGCAAGAATTGATGTTTCTAAAGTGGAAATGTCATTCTCAGACAGTTTGACAAATAAATACAAATGAATCTAAAATACTCATATTCTGTCATTTTCAGGTCGGAATAACGCTATTTGAGCGAGAAAAGCACAAAATGAACATATACTGCACTTTTCACACTAACTCAACACGAATTCAAAATAAACCATGCTGTCCTTCAAAAACATGCAAGAATTGATGTTTCTAAAGTGGAAATGTCATTCTATGACAGTTTGACAAATAAATACAAATGAATCTAAAATACTCATATTCTGTCATTTTCAGGTCGGAATAACGCTATTTGAGCGAGAAAAGCACAAAATGAACATATACTGCACTTTTCACACTAACTCAACACGAATTCAAAATAAACCATGCTGTCCTTCAAAAACATGCAAGAATTGATGTTTCTAAAGTGGAAATGTCATTCTATGACAGTTTGACAAATAAATACAAATGAATCTAAAATACTCATATTCTGTCATTTTCAGGTCGGAATAACGCTATTTGAGCGAGAAAAGCACAAAATGAACATATACTGCACTTTTCACACTAACTCAACACGAATTCAAAATAAACCATGCTGTCCTTCAAAAACATGCAAGAATTGATGTTTCTAAAGTGGAAATGTCATTCTCAGACAGTTTGACAAATAAATACAAATGAATCTAAAATACTCGTATTCTGTCATTTTCAGGTCGGAATAACGCTATTTGAGCGAGAAAAGCACAAAATGAACATATACTGCACTTTTCACACTAACTCAACACGAATTCAAAATAAACCATGCTGTCCTTCAAAAACATGCAAGAATTGATGTTTCTAAAGTGGAAATGTCATTCTATGACAGTTTGACAAATAAATACAAATGAATCTAACATACTCATATTCTGTCATTTTCAGGTCGGAATAACGCTATTTGAGCGAGAAAAGCACAAAATGAACATATACTGCACTTTTCACACTAACTCAACACGAATTCAAAATAAACCATGCTGTCCTTCAAAAACATGCAAGAATTGATGTTTCTAAAGTGGAAATGTCATTCTCAGACAGTTTGACAAATAAATACAAATGAATCTAAAATACTCATATTCTGTCATTTTCAGGTCGGAATAACGCTATTTGAGCGAGAAAAGCACAAAATGAACATATACTGCACTTTTCACACTAACTCAACACGAATTCAAAATAAACCATGCTGTCCTTCAAAAACATGCAAGAATTGATGTTTCTAAAGTGGAAATGTCATTCTATGACAGTTTGACAAATAAATACAAATGAATCTAAAATACTCATATTCTGTCATTTTCAGGTCGGAATAACGCTATTTGAGCGAGAAAAGCACAAAATGAACATATACTGCACTTTTCACACTAACTCAACACGAATTCAAAATAAACCATGCTGTCCTTCAAAAACATGCAAGAATTGATGTTTCTAAAGTGGAAATGTCATTCTATGACAGTTTGACAAATAAATACAAATGAATCTAAAATACTCATATTCTGTCATTTTCAGGTCGGAATAACGCTATTTGAGCGAGAAAAGCACAAAATGAACATATACTGCACTTTTCACACTAACTCAACACGAATTCAAAATAAACCATGCTGTCCTTCAAAAACATGCAAGAATTGATGTTTCTAAAGTGGAAATGTCATTCTCAGACAGTTTGACAAATAAATACAAATGAATCTAAAATACTCGTATTCTGTCATTTTCAGGTCGGAATAACGCTATTTGAGCGAGAAAAGCACAAAATGAACATATACTGCACTTTTCACACTAACTCAACACGAATTCAAAATAAACCATGCTGTCCTTCAAAAACATGCAAGAATTGATGTTTCTAAAGTGGAAATGTCATTCTATGACAGTTTGACAAATAAATACAAATGAATCTAACATACTCATATTCTGTCATTTTCAGGTCGGAATAACGCTATTTGAGCGAGAAAAGCACAAAATGAACATATACTGCACTTTTCACACTAACTCAACACGAATTCAAAATAAACCATGCTGTCCTTCAAAAACATGCAAGAATTGATGTTTCTAAAGTGGAAATGTCATTCTCAGACAGTTTGACAAATAAATACAAATGAATCTAAAATACTCATATTCTGTCATTTTCAGGTCGGAATAACGCTATTTGAGCGAGAAAAGCACAAAATGAACATATACTGCACTTTTCACACTAACTCAACACGAATTCAAAATAAACCATGCTGTCCTTCAAAAACATGCAAGAATTGATGTTTCTAAAGTGGAAATGTCATTCTATGACAGTTTGACAAATAAATACAAATGAATCTAAAATACTCATATTCTGTCATTTTCAGGTCGGAATAACGCTATTTGAGCGAGAAAAGCACAAAATGAACATATACTGCACTTTTCACACTAACTCAACACGAATTCAAAATAAACCATGCTGTCCTTCAAAAACATGCAAGAATTGATGTTTCTAAAGTGGAAATGTCATTCTATGACAGTTTGACAAATAAATACAAATGAATCTAAAATACTCATATTCTGTCATTTTCAGGTCGGAATAACGCTATTTGAGCGAGAAAAGCACAAAATGAACATATACTGCACTTTTCACACTAACTCAACACGAATTCAAAATAAACCATGCTGTCCTTCAAAAACATGCAAGAATTGATGTTTCTAAAGTGGAAATGTCATTCTATGACAGTTTGACAAATAAATACAAATGAATCTAAAATACTCATATTCTGTCATTTTCAGGTCGGAATAACGCTATTTGAGCGAGAAAAGCACAAAATGAACATATACTGCACTTTTCACACTAACTCAACACGAATTCAAAATAAACCATGCTGTCCTTCAAAAACATGCAAGAATTGATGTTTCTAAAGTGGAAATGTCATTCTATGACAGTTTGACAAATAAATACAAATGAATCTAAAATACTCATATTCTGTCATTTTCAGGTCGGAATAACGCTATTTGAGCGAGAAAAGCACAAAATGAACATATACTGCACTTTTCACACTAACTCAACACGAATTCAAAATAAACCATGCTGTCCTTCAAAAACATGCAAGAATTGATGTTTCTAAAGTGGAAATGTCATTCTCAGACAGTTTGACAAATAAATACAAATGAATCTAAAATACTCATATTCTGTCATTTTCAGGTCGGAATAACGCTATTTGAGCGAGAAAAGCACAAAATGAACATATACTGCACTTTTCACACTAACTCAACACGAATTCAAAATAAACCATGCTGTCCTTCAAAAACATGCAAGAATTGATGTTTCTAAAGTGGAAATGTCATTCTCAGACAGTTTGACAAATAAATACAAATGAATCTAAAATACTCATATTCTGTCATTTTCAGGTCGGAATAACGCTATTTGAGCGAGAAAAGCACAAAATGAACATATACTGCACTTTTCACACTAACTCAACACGAATTCAAAATAAACCATGCTGTCCTTCAAAAACATGCAAGAATTGATGTTTCTAAAGTGGAAATGTCATTCTCAGACAGTTTGACAAATAAATACAAATGAATCTAAAATACTCATATTCTGTCATTTTCAGGTCGGAATAACGCTATTTGAGCGAGAAAAGCACAAAATGAACATATACTGCACTTTTCACACTAACTCAACACGAATTCAAAATAAACCATGCTGTCCTTCAAAAACATGCAAGAATTGATGTTTCTAAAGTGGAAATGTCATTCTATGACAGTTTGACAAATAAATACAAATGAATCTAAAATACTCATATTCTGTCATTTTCAGGTCGGAATAACGCTATTTGAGCGAGAAAAGCACAAAATGAACATATACTGCACTTTTCACACTAACTCAACACGAATTCAAAATAAACCATGCTGTCCTTCAAAAACATGCAAGAATTGATGTTTCTAAAGTGGAAATGTCATTCTCAGACAGTTTGACAAATAAATACAAATGAATCTAAAATACTCGTATTCTGTCATTTTCAGGTCGGAATAACGCTATTTGAGCGAGAAAAGCACAAAATGAACATATACTGCACTTTTCACACTAACTCAACACGAATTCAAAATAAACCATGCTGTCCTTCAAAAACATGCAAGAATTGATGTTTCTAAAGTGGAAATGTCATTCTATGACAGTTTGACAAATAAATACAAATGAATCTAACATACTCATATTCTGTCATTTTCAGGTCGGAATAACGCTATTTGAGCGAGAAAAGCACAAAATGAACATATACTGCACTTTTCACACTAACTCAACACGAATTCAAAATAAACCATGCTGTCCTTCAAAAACATGCAAGAATTGATGTTTCTAAAGTGGAAATGTCATTCTCAGACAGTTTGACAAATAAATACAAATGAATCTAAAATACTCATATTCTGTCATTTTCAGGTCGGAATAACGCTATTTGAGCGAGAAAAGCACAAAATGAACATATACTGCACTTTTCACACTAACTCAACACGAATTCAAAATAAACCATGCTGTCCTTCAAAAACATGCAAGAATTGATGTTTCTAAAGTGGAAATGTCATTCTATGACAGTTTGACAAATAAATACAAATGAATCTAAAATACTCATATTCTGTCATTTTCAGGTCGGAATAACGCTATTTGAGCGAGAAAAGCACAAAATGAACATATACTGCACTTTTCACACTAACTCAACACGAATTCAAAATAAACCATGCTGTCCTTCAAAAACATGCAAGAATTGATGTTTCTAAAGTGGAAATGTCATTCTATGACAGTTTGACAAATAAATACAAATGAATCTAAAATACTCATATTCTGTCATTTTCAGGTCGGAATAACGCTATTTGAGCGAGAAAAGCACAAAATGAACATATACTGCACTTTTCACACTAACTCAACACGAATTCAAAATAAACCATGCTGTCCTTCAAAAACATGCAAGAATTGATGTTTCTAAAGTGGAAATGTCATTCTATGACAGTTTGACAAATAAATACAAATGAATCTAAAATACTCATATTCTGTCATTTTCAGGTCGGAATAACGCTATTTGAGCGAGAAAAGCACAAAATGAACATATACTGCACTTTTCACACTAACTCAACACGAATTCAAAATAAACCATGCTGTCCTTCAAAAACATGCAAGAATTGATGTTTCTAAAGTGGAAATGTCATTCTCAGACAGTTTGACAAATAAATACAAATGAATCTAAAATACTCATATTCTGTCATTTTCAGGTCGGAATAACGCTATTTGAGCGAGAAAAGCACAAAATGAACATATACTGCACTTTTCACACTAACTCAACACGAATTCAAAATAAACCATGCTGTCCTTCAAAAACATGCAAGAATTGATGTTTCTAAAGTGGAAATGTCATTCTCAGACAGTTTGACAAATAAATACAAATGAATCTAAAATACTCATATTCTGTCATTTTCAGGTCGGAATAACGCTATTTGAGCGAGAAAAGCACAAAATGAACATATACTGCACTTTTCACACTAACTCAACACGAATTCAAAATAAACCATGCTGTCCTTCAAAAACATGCAAGAATTGATGTTTCTAAAGTGGAAATGTCATTCTATGACAGTTTGACAAATAAATACAAATGAATCTAAAATACTCATATTCTGTCATTTTCAGGTCAAAATAACGCTATTTGAGCGAGAAAAGCACAAAATGAACATATACTGCACTTTTCACACTAACTCAACACGAATTCAAAATAAACCATGCTGTCCTTCAAAAACATGCAAGAATTGATGTTTCTAAAGTGGAAATGTCATTCTATGACAGTTTGACAAATAAATACAAATGAATCTAAAATACTCATATTCTGTCATTTTCAGGTCGGAATAACGCTATTTGAGCGAGAAAAGCACAAAATGAACATATACTGCACTTTTCACACTAACTCAACACGAATTCAAAATAAACCATGCTGTCCTTCAAAAACATGCAAGAATTGATGTTTCTAAAGTGGAAATGTCATTCTATGACAGTTTGACAAATAAATACAAATGAATCTAAAATACTCATATTCTGTCATTTTCAGGTCGGAATAACGCTATTTGAGCGAGAAAAGCACAAAATGAACATATACTGCACTTTTCACACTAACTCAACACGAATTCAAAATAAACCATGCTGTCCTTCAAAAACATGCAAGAATTGATGTTTCTAAAGTGGAAATGTCATTCTATGACAGTTTGACAAATAAATACAAATGAATCTAACATACTCATATTCTGTCATTTTCAGGTCGGAATAACGCTATTTGAGCGAGAAAAGCACAAAATGAACATATACTGCACTTTTCACACTAACTCAACACGAATTCAAAATAAACCATGCTGTCCTTCAAAAACATGCAAGAATTGATGTTTCTAAAGTGGAAATGTCATTCTCAGACAGTTTGACAAATAAATACAAATGAATCTAAAATACTCATATTCTGTCATTTTCAGGTCGGAATAACGCTATTTGAGCGAGAAAAGCACAAAATGAACATATACTGCACTTTTCACACTAACTCAACACGAATTCAAAATAAACCATGCTGTCCTTCAAAAACATGCAAGAATTGATGTTTCTAAAGTGGAAATGTCATTCTATGACAGTTTGACAAATAAATACAAATGAATCTAAAATACTCATATTCTGTCATTTTCAGGTCGGAATAACGCTATTTGAGCGAGAAAAGCACAAAATGAACATATACTGCACTTTTCACACTAACTCAACACGAATTCAAAATAAACCATGCTGTCCTTCAAAAACATGCAAGAATTGATGTTTCTAAAGTGGAAATGTCATTCTATGACAGTTTGACAAATAAATACAAATGAATCTAAAATACTCATATTCTGTCATTTTCAGGTCGGAATAACGCTATTTGAGCGAGAAAAGCACAAAATGAACATATACTGCACTTTTCACACTAACTCAACACGAATTCAAAATAAACCATGCTGTCCTTCAAAAACATGCAAGAATTGATGTTTCTAAAGTGGAAATGTCATTCTCAGACAGTTTGACAAATAAATACAAATGAATCTAAAATACTCATATTCTGTCATTTTCAGGTCGGAATAACGCTATTTGAGCGAGAAAAGCACAAAATGAACATATACTGCACTTTTCACACTAACTCAACACGAATTCAAAATAAACCATGCTGTCCTTCAAAAACATGCAAGAATTGATGTTTCTAAAGTGGAAATGTCATTCTATGACAGTTTGACAAATAAATACAAATGAATCTAAAATACTCATATTCTGTCATTTTCAGGTCGGAATAACGCTATTTGAGCGAGAAAAGCACAAAATGAACATATACTGCACTTTTCACACTAACTCAACACGAATTCAAAATAAACCATGCTGTCCTTCAAAAACATGCAAGAATTGATGTTTCTAAAGTGGAAATGTCATTCTATGACAGTTTGACAAATAAATACAAATGAATCTAAAATACTCATATTCTGTCATTTTCAGGTCGGAATAACGCTATTTGAGCGAGAAAAGCACAAAATGAACATATACTGCACTTTTCACACTAACTCAACACGAATTCAAAATAAACCATGCTGTCCTTCAAAAACATGCAAGAATTGATGTTTCTAAAGTGGAAATGTCATTCTCAGACAGTTTGACAAATAAATACAAATGAATCTAAAATACTCATATTCTGTCATTTTCAGGTCGGAATAACGCTATTTGAGCGAGAAAAGCACAAAATGAACATATACTGCACTTTTCACACTAACTCAACACGAATTCAAAATAAACCATGCTGTCCTTCAAAAACATGCAAGAATTGATGTTTCTAAAGTGGAAATGTCATTCTCAGACAGTTTGACAAATAAATACAAATGAATCTAAAATACTCATATTCTGTCATTTTCAGGTCGGAATAACGCTATTTGAGCGAGAAAAGCACAAAATGAACATATACTGCACTTTTCACACTAACTCAACACGAATTCAAAATAAACCATGCTGTCCTTCAAAAACATGCAAGAATTGATGTTTCTAAAGTGGAAATGTCATTCTATGACAGTTTGACAAATAAATACAAATGAATCTAAAATACTCATATTCTGTCATTTTCAGGTCGGAATAACGCTATTTGAGCGAGAAAAGCACAAAATGAACATATACTGCACTTTTCACACTAACTCAACACGAATTCAAAAGAAACCATGCTGTCCTTCAAAAACATGCAAGAATTGATGTTTCTAAAGTGGAAATGTCATTCTCAGACAGTTTGACAAATAAATACAAATGAATCTAAAATACTCATATTCTGTCATTTTCAGGTCGGAATAACGCTATTTGAGCGAGAAAAGCACAAAATGAACATATACTGCACTTTTCACACTAACTCAACACGAATTCAAAATAAACCATGCTGTCCTTCAAAAACATGCAAGAATTGATGTTTCTAAAGTGGAAATGTCATTCTCAGACAGTTTGACAAATAAATACAAATGAATCTAAAATACTCATATTCTGTCATTTTCAGGTCGGAATAACGCTATTTGAGCGAGAAAAGCACAAAATGAACATATACTGCACTTTTCACACTAACTCAACACGAATTCAAAATAAACCATGCTGTCCTTCAAAAACATGCAAGAATTGATGTTTCTAAAGTGGAAATGTCATTCTATGACAGTTTGACAAATAAATACAAATGAATCTAAAATACTCATATTCTGTCATTTTCAGGTCGGAATAACGCTATTTGAGCGAGAAAAGCACAAAATGAACATATACTGCACTTTTCACACTAACTCAACACGAATTCAAAAGAAACCATGCTGTCCTTCAAAAACATGCAAGAATTGATGTTTCTAAAGTGGAAATGTCATTCTCAGACAGTTTGACAAATAAATACAAATGAATCTAAAATACTCATATTCTGTCATTTTCAGGTCGGAATAACGCTATTTGAGCGAGAAAAGCACAAAATGAACATATACTGCACTTTTCACACTAACTCAACACGAATTCAAAATAAACCATGCTGTCCTTCAAAAACATGCAAGAATTGATGTTTCTAAAGTGGAAATGTCATTCTATGACAGTTTGACAAATAAATACAAATGAATCTAACATACTCATATTCTGTCATTTTCAGGTCGGAATAACGCTATTTGAGCGAGAAAAGCACAAAATGAACATATACTGCACTTTTCACACTAACTCAACACGAATTCAAAATAAACCATGCTGTCCTTCAAAAACATGCAAGAATTGATGTTTCTAAAGTGGAAATGTCATTCTCAGACAGTTTGACAAATAAATACAAATGAATCTAAAATACTCATATTCTGTCATTTTCAGGTCGGAATAACGCTATTTGAGCGAGAAAAGCACAAAATGAACATATACTGCACTTTTCACACTAACTCAACACGAATTCAAAATAAACCATGCTGTCCTTCAAAAACATGCAAGAATTGATGTTTCTAAAGTGGAAATGTCATTCTCAGACAGTTTGACAAATAAATACAAATGAATCTAAAATACTCATATTCTGTCATTTTCAGGTCGGAATAACGCTATTTGAGCGAGAAAAGCACAAAATGAACATATACTGCACTTTTCACACTAACTCAACACGAATTCAAAATAAACCATGCTGTCCTTCAAAAACATGCAAGAATTGATGTTTCTAAAGTGGAAATGTCATTCTATGACAGTTTGACAAATAAATACAAATGAATCTAAAATACTCATATTCTGTCATTTTCAGGTCGGAATAACGCTATTTGAGCGAGAAAAGCACAAAATGAACATATACTGCACTTTTCACACTAACTCAACACGAATTCAAAAGAAACCATGCTGTCCTTCAAAAACATGCAAGAATTGATGTTTCTAAAGTGGAAATGTCATTCTCAGACAGTTTGACAAATAAATACAAATGAATCTAAAATACTCATATTCTGTCATTTTCAGGTCGGAATAACGCTATTTGAGCGAGAAAAGCACAAAATGAACATATACTGCACTTTTCACACTAACTCAACACGAATTCAAAATAAACCATGCTGTCCTTCAAAAACATGCAAGAATTGATGTTTCTAAAGTGGAAATGTCATTCTATGACAGTTTGACAAATAAATACAAATGAATCTAAAATACTCATATTCTGTCATTTTCAGGTCGGAATAACGCTATTTGAGCGAGAAAAGCACAAAATGAACATATACTGCACTTTTCACACTAACTCAACACGAATTCAAAAGAAACCATGCTGTCCTTCAAAAACATGCAAGACTTGATGTTTCTACAGTGGAATTGTCATTCTCAGACAGTTTGATGCATAAAAACACATGAATCTAAAACAATCACATTCTGTCATTTTCAGGTCAAAATAACGCTTCTTGAGCGAGAAAGGCACAAAATATGACAAGACCAACACTTGTTGGATTTTTCACATTAACTACATACGTTGTCAAAATCACCCATGTCCTTCAATAACATGCACAACTGACCAGCGCTAATCAGCTGTCCCACGGCGGTTTTCAAGCAGCGCCACCGGTGTTTGTAGTGCCGCAGCGCTGCCAGATGTGCACTGGTTGGTATGGTGGAGGACACCAGCGTGTGACCGCCAGCTCATCACATAATTCGCGCCTCTACATCAACCGCAATAACAGCTGTAATTACTACCGACCGTGGCGGTACCAGCAACCCTTCCGTAAGTCAAACAACAATTCAAACACACCAGCTCAGAACAGGGTCCAATCCCAGGGTCCGGACTTTACACACAAGGTCTGCTCTATTCTATTCACAATTGATGTGGACAGCCTTGATATGAAGATTAATACATAAGAAGACATCTAAGCAATTAAAAACATTTTTTTGAGGAGGAATTTGCTGTGTTTTGGATATCTTAACAAGCATAATCCCTCTATAAAATGTAAATCCACAAATCATCACAATTCGGTTAATTTCTTGGACACAACCACATTCAAAGGACCTAAATTCACACTACACAACAAATTGGACACAAAAGTTTATTTTCAAATCACATTTATCAGGGTTCCATAAAAAACATGCAAGAAGATCACCACCTGACCAATGACAACGAGATGGGTCCCCGGGCGCCGGTCTGGCTGCCCCTGGTCTGCCGCGGAGGAGGGAAGACGAGGATGGGTGAAAAGCGGAGGATAAATTTCACCTCCTGCGCAGTGTCCTGCATGTACATGTGTGTGACGAATAAAGGGGAATGTCTCCCCCCGAATCTTGATTCTTGATTCTTGAATATACACACAGACAGAGGATTTTAAACAAGCCACCAAAGTGCTGTTCTTGGCTTTGTCCAGAAGAGGGCACTACAGGACCATTTTTGGAATTATTCTCAACAACAAGGATTGCTATATGATTTGCACAAATAAGAGGTGTTTAAAACCGCCAGACAGGGAAATATTTCTTTAAAAATTGTGTGTATATGGTGATTTGTAAAAGATATGTGTGAGAAACAAGCCTGACAATACATGTACAGTTTACATGTCATAAACGCAATATTGTAAAACAAAAGAATACTGACCAGCATGTTTTCCAGCATTTTGTCTCCCATGACTTGGATGCAGTGCATGCCCTGGCCCTAGAGTGCAATCCACACTGGTCCATGGCCCAGAGACGAAGAGCTGAAAGAGACTGGGTTAATAAATTAGGAACAACATATCCACACGGCCTTAATGAAAGTGTTGAGGAGAGCAGAGGTTGGGGAGGGGAATAGTCATTCTGAGACAGCTTGACACATAACAACAGCTGAATTTTAAATAGTGACATTCATCTGATTTTACTGTCAAAATCACATTGGATGAGCGAGACAAGCACAATGTCAACACTTGTATTTTTCACAGCAACTGTGAGGGAAGCAGAATCAAAGCATGTTGTCATTCAAAAACATTCACAGTTGCGTGTTTCTCAAGTGGAATTGTCATTCTAAGACAGTGTGACACATGAAAACAAATGAATCTTAAATGATGACGCTCATTTGATTTTAAAATCAAAATCACACTATATGATCGAGATAAGCACAAATTGAACACGTCGGACAGTCACCACCCGGTCTGCTGCAGAACCCTCAGTGGATTCCTACAACAGTCGCAATAATCCACACCACACACATCCACACGCAGACCAAAGAGCACCAAAACACAGGTTTAAAAAAATAAAAATAAAAATAAAAATTAAAAAAGATATTTCTGATTTAATAGATAAAGTTAAAATCCTAACATTCCTATGAGCTCTATTTTATTCACAACTGATGTGGACTGCCTTTAAACTAAGATTCATACATAAGAAGGCATCCAAGCAATTAAAAACATTTTTTTTGAGGAGGAATTTGTTATGTTTTTGGATATCCTAACAAGCATAATCCCTCTATAAAATGTAAATCCATAAATCATCACAATTTGGTTAATTTCTTGGACACAACCACATTAAAAGGACCCAAATTCACACTACACAACCAATCGGACACAAAAGTTTATTTCAAATCACAATTATCATGGTTGCAGAGAATATACACACAGACAGAGGATTTTTAAACAAGCCACCTAGGTGCTGTTCTTGGCTTTGTCCAGAAGAGGGCACTACAGGACCATTTTTGGAATTATTTTCAACAACAAGGATTGCTGTATGACTTGCACAAATAAGAGGCGTTTAAAACCGCCAGACAGGGGAATATTTCTTTAAATGTTGTGTGTATATGGTGATTTGTAAAAGATATGTGTGAGAAACAAGCCTGACAATACATGTACAGTTTACATGTCTTAAATACAATGTTGTAAAACAAAAGAATACTGACCGGCATGTTTTCCAGCATTTTGTCTCCCATGACTTGGATGCAGTGCATACCCTGGCCCTAGAGTGTAATCCACACTGGTCCACGGCCCAGAGACGAAGAGCTGAGAGAGACTGGGTTAATAAATTAGGAGCAACATATCCACGCAGCCTTAATGAAAGTGTCGAGGAGGAGAGCAGAGGTTGGGGAGGGGATTTCTCATTCTCAGACAGTTTGACACATAACAACAGCTGAATCTCTAATAGCGACATTTATTTGATTTTACCTTGAAAATCACATTATTTGAGCGAGACAAGCACAAATTTCATTTGAAAAAAGGTTTGTTTTGTTGATGTGTGCTTGTGTCCTTGTGTGTGTGTGCTACCACTTCAGACTGTGTGTATTGTAGAGATCTAATGAAGCTCATCTGTTCCATTTGATGCAGTCACAGGTAAGTGGCTCAAGTAAGCTGAGCAGTAGATCACACCCTCCTCGGATGAAAGAGATACTGGATCGCTGTGTTTCGCACCATGTCGTTCCACAATATGAGGACACTAGTAAAAAAAAGCAATACAGAAATAAACAATTTAATTATAATTACAAATAATAATCCTAATAATAATATCTCATAGATAGATCTTTTACAGCGCTTTTCAGGGTGTTCAAAGACGGTGCAAGTAATGAAATAAAAGAATAGATCAATACATACATAGATAAATACATACATACACAAATACATGGCAGTTGACATGCGCACAATCTTTGGCTCCTTTCTTCTCTGAAATGGTAAAACCTTTAACAATATACTCCACTACAAGACCTCTCCAGATCACTGTCTCTCCTTGACTTTTCTCAGCGACGGTCTAAGGTAAGGTTCTCTTCCAGAAAATATTGAGTGTTTTCAATAACAGGCAAAGAGGGTATCAATGCTCTCCCTGGTGATCTCATATTGTAACTACACTTGTTAAAATTTACTGGCTGGTCATTCTATGTGGGTCACACTATGATGTCCTTCAAGAATATCCACAGTTGAGTGTCTCTGAGCTGGAAGTTTGATACTCAGACCTAATGGTACTTTATAAGAGCTTCACCCAAAAGAGTCACGTTCATGTGATTTCATTTTGCCATATCATATCATATATTCATGACAATGCCAGTATAATTTCTGTGATTACAAAATTCATATTGTCTCATCTCTCATCTTGTCATCTTCCACTTATCAGGGTCCGGGTCGCGGGGGCAGCAGCATCAGCAAGGAAGCCCTGACAGTCCTCTCCGCAACCACTTCCGCTCCTGCTGAGGGATCCCAAGGTGTTCCCAGGTCAGCTGAGAGACATAATCCCTCCAGCTTGTCCTGGATCTGCCCAAGTTGGCAGAGTTGTCTGACAGCTTAGTTATTGGTTTGATTAATGGTTTACAGTGTAAAAATTTGTTTGTATAGAATAATGACAGTGGCTGAACAGGCTAATTATCAGCTACAAAAACTAATATGTCTCTATATTTATTTCCTCTTTTTGTCAGCTGCTGTGTGTCTGCAGTGTATCTAGTGCCAAGAAGAGAAAAACAAGTTTCTCATCGGTGTGTTTAATGTTTAGCATGTCAAAAGTGATTTCATTCATTTTTGTGACTGCTCTTATGAGCTCAGACTCAAATGCTAATAGCTACATGGGTGCAGAAACTCTAGCGCCCTGCTGCACTGACCTCTGCCATCATGAAGTGCTTTGAAAGGCTCACCATGCAACAAATAAGATCCAGCCTCCCCTCTCTCCTGGACCTGTTTCAGTATCCATATCAGGCCAACTGGTCCACCGATGATCATCCCTCAGCAGTTAAGCTTGGCCTGAGCAACCTCCTCTGGAATTGGTGGTAGGACTTTGTCACAGAGAGATCACATGCAGCACAGGTCAGCATCAGCAACAGTGATGAGACCAATTACAGGGACGAGGTGAACCCATTGGCCATGTGGTATGGAAATACCAATCTCTCCCTGAATGTGAGGAAAACAAAGGAGATTGTGATTGACTTCTGGAGAACCCACCCCCAACACCCCCTGCTTACCACAAATCATTCTGCTGTGAGAGGGTGAGCAGCACCAAATTACTGAGGACCTCTCCTGAACAACAAACACTGCATCAGTGGCAAACAAAGCCCTCTACTTCCTCCTCAAATTAAAGAGAGTGAGAGCCCCAGCACCCATCATGTGCACTTTTTTACCAAGGTACCATACAAGCTCCACCAGACTGAACTATTTAACCTCACACTTTTTACAATTAAAATGAATTTGTCATTTGGCAGATGCTTTTATCCAAAGCGTCTGCCAAATGACAAATTAAGGGGGGGAGCAGACTTACTTCGATCCCTCTTTATGTCCTGTACATGTGGTGTAATTGACAAAAAAGTTGATTTTTGACTTTGACCCGTAGCCCAGACTTAATTTGACTGTTGAAATATAACAATAACAATTAATATAATGATTTGTTTGTATTTTTCAAATCAGCCAAGACAGAATTCTGTGAAAAGGTTGAACATTCAGGTTGCAGTTTGACAGTCAAGTTAATTTATTTTCTATATGGCGCCAGATCACAACATAAGTCATTTGAGAATACCTTTACTATAGAACAAGCCTTGTCCTTTAATTAAACAAACTAAATAGTCTTAAGTTATGTATCTTATTTACAAGACGACATGTCATTTCTGTTTCTACAATTCTCCTCTGCTCTCTGTATCGCGCACAGCGGAGTCCCCCCCCCCCCCCCCCCCAACACACACACACACACACACACACACACACACACACACTCCCACCAGCGGACAGAGAGCGCTTTTCCTGTACATGTACAGTACAGGAGTACATGTGGTTCATACATAGAGCAGTGTTTCCTCTACCATCATGTAAGGGGGGCAGACAAAAATATCTGTGTTTTAATTCGATAAATAGGCCAGACGTTTCTGACTTCCCATATCAAGAGGCTCTGGAAATGTTCGTCCAGAGCCTAACTGTTCAGTTGTTATATTGACTGCTGTCATTAAAAGAAACACATGAAAACCATGATTCCTTTCAGTGTTTGTGTCTGTGGTCGTCTCCACAATAAATGAACAGCATGACTTAATTAACCCTTCTTTTTTCATTATCTTTTTTTTTCCCCCAGGCAAAGAGTGTGTGTGTGTGTGTGTGTGTGTGTGTGTGTGTGTGTGTGTGTGTGTGTGTGTGTGTGTGTGCGCGTGCGTGCGTGCGTGTGTGTGTGTCTCTCCCTCTGTTTCAGCCCCTTTCAGAAAGTGCTGTTTCTGGTGTCTGTAGCTTTAAATGCAAATCAGCTGCTGCTGCCCACCCATGTTACCATGGTAACGGAGAGAGCTTAGACTCACGTAGCGTGTGAAAGTAGTGGACATGGTGGCAATGAATAGACTGAGTGCTTCAGAACCTGAATCGGATCCTGAGCCATTTGAGAATACTTTTCAAAAACAAAGTCTTATGTATATCTTATTTAAATGACAGCATGTCATTTACGGGAGGGTATGTCATTTCTGTCTCTACATGGTCGCGCGTTTACGGTTCTCCTCTGCTCTCTGTATCGCGCACTGCGGAGTCCTGCCCCGATGTGCGCGCCCACACACACACACACACACACACACACACACACACACACACACACACACACACACACACACACACACCAGCGGGCAGAGAGCGCTTTTTCACTGAGTACATGTGGTCCATACATATAGCCGGGGCTGGACTGGGACCTAAAAGTGGCCCGGGCAGTTTTGGCCATGGCGGCGCACCATGATTATTACGATATGCGGAGGCACACGACATACCAGAGCATATATGCGCACATTGTGTTGTTTCAAAAATTAAAATAAAGCACAGTAGCCTACATGGAAGAGAGTAACCATGCTAAAAAATATATATGTTCTTTCACTACTCACAGAGACTTTCATCTTGGGAGAGATGCCACAATTCCCAAAGTGAAAGTGGTTACCAAAGAAACACTGCGATGTTTTTAGACTGGTGTAATGTAGTGAAATTTACAAATACAAATAAGACAACTGGGCATACAGTAAGACCATACATTCATGTAAAATAAAGAGCTCCTCACAGTGGCACCTTTCAGCATGAAAAACAGAGACGGGGGGGGGATCAGTGAAGGTACAGTTTAAATAATACACTGAACAAAAATATGAACGCAACACTTTTGTATTTGCTCCCATTTTTCATGAGCTGAACTCAAAGATCTAAAACATTTTTTATATACACAAAAGACCATTTCTCTCAAATAACCAAGGGCCTTTGCTACTGGTGCAGGTTGCAGACAAACGCTCAAATGCATGCGAATCGAGAGTGACATGCGCGCATGTCACCAGTTGAAAATCATTGATTGAGAGGATAGTTGAGAAGAAAAATCAAATGGCCTTGCAGATACAGAGAACATTAAGAGTCCATAATAAATGAACAGAACGACTAAATTAACCCTTCTCTTCTCATTATCTTTTTTTTTTCCCGACCAAAGGCCCACGACCCAGGGTTAGGGTCGTGGGCCACCACTTAGAAATGGCCTTGCAGATACAGAGTGCATTAAGAGTCCATAATAACATTATCTGGTGTGGGATCAATAAAGTCTTATCTTGTCTTATGTCAATCATCTTTCATCGCAATGAGGACGACTTCATTAAATTCATCATACCCAGTGACAACAAATCAGCCCTTCTTGTATGTTATCCTTCCTCTTTTATGAAATATTGCACATCTACACAAAATTTTGTATTAAGTTTCTCAGTGAAGCCAAACTGTGAGACTGCACCTTCAACATGTTCAGAAGAACACGGCAAGCTGCCTTTACTTTGTGAGGCAGGTACATGTCTGTCCTCACTCATATATATTCTGAATCTCCTCATCAGTATTCTGAATAGCAGATGCTGGAATAAAATACCATCCCTCTAAATTTATGTAAAACTACACACATTTCAGAGACACAATTCACTGAAATAAGACATGTCCCCAACAATGTCCTCAGTATCTGACACACTGACAGTTTCCTGTATGGTACTCTATGCTGTAAAAATGTAAAAGAACATTTAGAGTTGGTATCTTTGAATGGGCCACAACTCACATGTCTGTGTTTACTGGACCTTTGCCAACTAAGGTTAAATGAAGATTTTAAAATGAACAGTTTTGCATGCTCTCACTGGGCAGTTAAAAGTGCTAATTTAATCCGCCACACAGGTATTCACTTGCATTTTCATGTTGCTATTGCCATATTCTGTGCAACTCACACACACAGTCATGCTTGGAAATGGAGACCACAATTTTTCAAAAGCACTTTTGCCAGACTCACAGCGTCCCATTATGATGAGAATGCAGCAGATCAAAAAAAAGAAAAAAAAAAAAAAAGAAGACACCTGCTTTCAACCTATTCCAACACACGTGAAAATACACGTGAAACAGCAATAATATCACATCTTAAAAATCAAACCCGCATATATCCACCATGAAACAGCGTAACATTAACAATACTATATGGCACATTAGCCTGCAATAAGTTCAGTCGTGCTTGCAAATGGAGACGACAATTTTTCAAAAGCACTCTTGCCAGACTCGCTAATCACAGACTCACAACATCCCATTATGGTGATAATGCAGCATATCCAAAAAAAAAAAAAAAAAAAAAAAAAAAGACACCTGCTTTCAACCTATTCCAACACACGTGAAAATACACGTGAAACAGCAATAATATTACATCTTAAAAATCAAACCCGCATATATCCACCATGAAACAGCGTAACATTAACGATATTATATGGCACATTAGCCTGTAATAAGTTCAGTCATGCCTGCAAAGCACCTTTGCAAGACTTGCTAATCAAACACAATTTCATTAACGAAAGAAAGACAACAAAATGCTATCAATTTAGCCTATGTCCCAGAGAGGGTAATCTGAGTCAGATCATATTAAAACGCTTACCTTGCTAACGTTGACTTGACCTGATCGGCAAGGGAAGACGGGCTGGAACAACGACGAAGTCCAGAGAAGTCAGAGGGACTATGGGGACGCAGACGTTGACGTCACTTCTATTGGGAATACTTCAAAGATGTCCTTGGTGTGCTGGATGAACGGCACATCAAAGATGTTTCTATTCTGGAGTCCAGGTGGCGTTTTTTTTTTTTTTTTTTTTTTTTTTTTTTTTTTTTCTTCAGAGGATCTTTAATGCATTGTACATTTGAATACAGGGTGTGGACAGAAAGAGCTCCTGCATTCAAACATCTTTGACGCATCATTCAAACAGCACATTAACTATGCGCTGCGCAACGGTGGTACTGTCAGGACGGCGCCCACCGTCCTCTCTGACATTTTTGGACATTGTTACAGCCCATCTTCAGTTATCAGCAAGATCAAGTCAACGTTAGCAAGGTAAGCACTGTAATATGATTGGAATAATTAAGATTATCCATGCATTTGTGTTCCGGGGTAACGTTAATGCTATGCATGTTAAGTCATGTTAACACTGAAGACTTTTATTTTCTTTTTGTCTCCACCAATATTGCCTGTGACTATTGATTTTTGCTAAAGTGCTTTGGTAAAACGCGGACCCCGTTTCCCTGCATGACTGAACATATTACAGGCTAATATGCCATAGTATGCTGAGAGTTAGCTAACGTTATGCTGTTAGTTTCGTGCTAGATGTGTGCTAGTTTTGAGGTGAAGTTGTAGCTTTTTCATTTGTGTGGAATCTACACACACTTTCGTTGATGAAATTGTGTTTGATTAGCAAGTCTTGCAAAGCCTAATGTGCGTATAGTATGGTGGATATATGGCAGTTTGATTTTTAAGATGTAACATTATTGCTGTTTCACTTGCAGAGAATCCATTCACTTGTATTTTCATGTGTGTTGGAATAGTTTGAAAGCAGTTGTTTTTTTGTTGTTTTTTTTGTTTTTGGATATGCTGCACTGCATTCTCACCATAATGGGACATTGTGAGTCTGTGATTAGCGAGTCTGGCAAAAGTGCTTTTGAAAAAATGTGGTCTCCATTTGCAGGCACGACTGAGCTTATTGCAGGCTATATGCCATAGTATGCTAGATGTGTGCTAATTTGAGGTGAAGTTGTGGCTTTTTCATATGTGTGGAATCTACATACACTTTTGTTGATGAAATTGTGTTTGATTAGCAAGTCTTGCAAGGTTGCTTTTGGAAAAAACTGTGGTCTCCATTTGCAGGCATGACTGAACTTATTACAGGCTAATGTGCCATACAGTATGGTGGATATATGGCGGTTTGATTTTTAAGATGTAACATTATTGCTGTTTCACTTGCAGAGAATCCGTTCACTTGTATTTTCATGTGTGTTGGAATAGGTTGAAAGCAGGAGGTGTTTTTTTTTTCTTTTTTTGGATATGCTGCATTCTCACCATAATGGGACATTGTGAGTCTGGCAAAAGTGCTTTTGAAAAAATGTGGTCTCCATTTCCAGGCATGACTGAAATGGGACATTGTGAGTTGCACAGGATATGGCAATAGCAACATGAAAATGCAAGTGAATACCTGTGTGGCGGATTAAATTAGCACTTTTAACTGCCCAGTGAGAGCATGCAAAACTGTTCATTTTAAAATCTTCATTTAACCTTAGTTGGCAAAGGTCCAGTAAACACAGACATGTGAGTTGTGGCCCATTCAAAGATACCAACTCTAAATGTTCTTTTACATTTTTACAGCATAGAGTACCATACAGGAAACTGTCAGTGTGTCAGATACTGAGGACATTGTTGGGGACATGTCTTATTTCAGTGAATTGTGTCTCTGAAATGTGTGTAGTTTTACATAAATTTAGAGGGATGGTATTTTATTCCAGCATCTGCTATTCAGAATACTGATGAGGAGATTCAGAATATATATGAGTGAGGACAGACATGTACTTTGAATAGATTAAATTTGCTTCTGAAAGAGTTATCAGTGCGTCATTTGAAGAATTGTAAAAATGTATGTTTCACTCTTGCAGAAAGACATTTTGAGGCCTATTTATCAGCTTGGTCCTCCTGCCTCACAAAGTAAAGGCAGCTTGCCGTGTTCTTCTCAACATGTTGAAGGTGCAGTCTCACAGTTTGGCTTCACTGAGATACTTAATACAAATTTTTTTGTAGATGTGCAATATTTCATAACAGGGGAAGGATATCATACAAGAAGGGCTGATTCGTTGTCACTAGGTATGATGATTTAATGAAGTCGTCCTCATTGCGATGAAAGGTGATTGACATAAGACAAGATAGGACTTTATTGATCCCACACCAGGTAATTTTATTATGGACTCTTAATGCACTCTGTGTCTGCAAGGCCATTTCTATGTGGTGATTTTTTTCTCAACTATCCTCTAAATCAGTGATTCTCAACTGGTGGGTCACAGGCGGACATCAGGGTGGAACTCCGCCGCGCACGATACAGAGAGCAGAGGAGAACTGTAAACGCATGACCTCCTGTAAATAAGATAAATAAGATAAGGCTATTGAGTTTGTGTTGTATTGTGTTTAATAAAGGGACAAGGTCTGTTCTATCAGAAATGTATTCTCAAATGACTTATGTTGTGATCTGGCGCTATATAGAAAATAAAATCAAATAAAATCAACTTGACCTTCAAGGGGGGTGGCCCTCCTAATATAATGGTAGGGAACCACTGCTCTATGTATGGACCACATGTACTCAGTGAAAAAGCGCTCTCTGCCCGCTGGTGGGTGCATGTGCGCACACATGTCTGTGTGTGTGTGTGTGTGCAGGTGTCTTTGTGTACATGTGTGCGCGTGTGTGTGTGCGCGCGCACCGATCCAGAGAGCAGAGGAGAATTGTAAACATGCGACCATGTAGAGACAGAAATGACATGCCCTCCTGTAAACAAGATAAATAAGATAAGGTTATATAGTTTGTTTAATAAAAGACAAGATATAGACCTGTTCTAGACGAAAGGTATTCTCAAATGGCTTATGTTGTGAGCTGGCACTATATAGAAAATAAAATTAAATAAAATTCACTTGACCTTCAAACTGCAACCTGAATGTTCAGCCTTTTCACAGAATTCTGTCTTGGCTGATTTTTTAAAATGCAAATCATTCTATTAATTGTTATTGTTATATTTCAACAGTAAAATTAAGTCTATAGATGGGCTATGGGCCAAAGTCAGAGGTACAAAACTACTGAATAAACACTAGGTAACTACAGTTACCTCGTGTCTGTTGTTGTGACAAAACATTAAAAAAAAAAAAATACATATACACACACACACACACACACACACACACACACACACACATACACACATATAGGCATATATATAGTATTTGAATTCCCTGTGGTCTCTGGGGAAAACATTATACCAATCTCCCTTTAAGACATATGATGTATTAACAATTCCTTATGTGTCCGTAAAAACACATTACTCCAGAAGCACAAGATAAAAGGCATTATATGTCAGCAGTCTTCTTGTCAATTTGGCATCAAAACAATCCACAAAGATAAACTGTATTTCCATACAAACAGATTTTTTTCAACTTGTCAAAATATTACCATTATCAAAATATGAATTTCAGACAGCTTCTGTGTCTGGGGATCGGACCGTCAGGGAGGACACCATGGGGTGGACCCAGGACACGCTGAAGGGATTATGTCTCTCGGCTGGCCTGGGAACGCCTTGGGATCCCTCACAGGAGCTGGTGGAAGTGGCTGCGGAGAGGGCTGTCTGTCCACTTATCCAGACCTGGATAAGTGGAAGACGACGAGACGGGAGATGAGACAATATGAATTTTAATCACAGAAATTATACTGGCATTATCATGAATATATGATATGATATGGCACATCCCTGAAGTGATTTATTAATTTACTGAGGAACATCCATGCACTGTCCAGTGCTCCCTTATTCTCATTTTAAGTTCTCATTTTTTCTTTCTCTTTTATTTTTATCGACTCTTTGGTAAACCGTTTCCATCTCAGACACACTCAAATGTGAGTGTCAATGAAGTATGGCTTGGTTTTGTTTCGCTTAAATTGGAAATGTTCCCTGCATAAAGCAAATGTTTATTTTGTGCCTCTGACACTGAGGTCATGTGATGTTGACACTGAAATCAAATGAACATGACTATTTTGGGTGAAGCTCTAATGAAGTGCCATTAGTTCTGAGTATCAAACTTCCAGTTCAGAGACACCCAACTGTTGATACTCTTGAAGGGTATCAGTGTGGCCCACATAGAATGACCAGCCAGTAAATTTTAACAAGTGTAGTTACAATATGAGACCACCAGAGAGAGCATCAACACCCTCTTTGACTGTTATTGAAAACACTAAGTACCTTCGAGAAGCGCACATTGCCTTAGACCGTTGCTGAGAAAAGTCAGAGAGAGCGATCTGGAGAGATCTCGTAGTGGAGTACATTGTTTATGGTTTTACCATTTCAAAGAAGGAGCCAAAGATTGTGAGCATGTCAACTGCCATATATTTGTGTTTGTGTTTCATTACTTGCACCGTTGTACCCTGAAAAGCGCTGTATAAGATCTAGCTATAAGATATTATTTTGATTATTATTTTTGATAATAATGATAGTATTTATTTCTGTATTGCTTTTTTTCATTAGTCTCCTCATATTGTGGAATGACATGGAGCGAAACACAGCGATCCAGGATCCCTTTCATCTGAGAAGGGTGTGATCTTATGCTCAGCTTACTTGATCATACCTGTGGCTGCATCGGACAGAACAGATGAGCTTCATGAGATCTCTACAATACACACATTCTACGGTAGTAACACACACACACACACACACACACACACAAGAATACATAAACAAAACAAACCTTTTTTCAAATGAAATTTCCATCTCAGACACACTCAAATGGGGATGTTCATGAAGGAAAATGTGGCCTCATTTGACTTACATTGCAGTTACTGCACATACACAGCAAATACCCAGAAGGAAATATAAACTCACCAGAGGAAGCACTAATATCACTAGTCACTGTTTAAAGTGTGGCTGTTTTTATGTGCCAAACTGTCTCGGAACTAAATCTGGAGCTAAAAAACACTCAAATGCGAATGTTTATGAAGAACAGTATTGTTTAATTTGACTTATTTTTCAGTTACTGTAAAAAATGCGACAAGTGTTCAGTTTGTGCTTCTGTCGCTCATGTAGTGTGATTTTGACTGTAAAACTAAATGAATGTTATCATCCAAGATTCATGTGTTTTTATGTGTCACACTGTCTCAGAATGACAATTTCACTTTAGACACATTCAACTGTGAATATTTATGACGGACAACATGTTTCATGTTCATTTTGTGCTCCTGTCGCTCATATGTAATGATTTTGACTGTAAAATGAAATGAGCGTCACCATTTAAGATTCATTTGTTTTTATGTGTCACACTGTCTCAGAATGTCAATTTCACTTTAGAAGCATTCAACTGTGAATGTTTATGAAGGACAACATGTTTTAATTTGACTTCCTTCACTGTTTCTGTGAAAAATACAAGTGTTGATGTTGTGCTTCTGTTGCTCATGTAATGTGATTTTGACTGAGATATCAAATGAGTGTCACCATTTAAGATTCATTTGTTTTTATGTGTCACACTGTCTCAGAATGACAATTTTACTTGAGAAACATTCAACTGTGAATGTTCATGAATGACAACATGTTTTAATTTGACTTCCTTCACAGTTTCTGTGAAACATACAAGTGTTGATGTTGTGCTTCTGTCGCTCATGTAGTGTGATTTTGACTGTAAAACTAAATGAATGTTATCATCCAAGATTCATGTGTTTTTATGTGTCACACTGTCTCAGAATGACAATTTCACTTTAGACACATTCAACTGTGAATATTTATGACGGACAACATGTTTCATGTTCATTTTGTGCTCCTGTCGCTCATATGTAATGATTTTGACTGTAAAATGAAATGAGCGTCACCATTTAAGATTCATTTGTTTTTATGTGTCACACTGTCTCAGAATGTCAATTCCACTTTAGACACATTCAACTGTGAATATTTATGACGGACAACATGTTTCATGTTCATTTTGTGCTCCTGTCGCTCATATGTAATGATTTTGACTGTAAAATGAAATGAGCGTCACCATTTAAGATTCATTTGTTTTTATGTGTCACACTGTCTCAGAATGTCAATTTCACTTTAGAAGCATTTAAATGTGAATGTTTATGAAGGACAACATGTTTTAATTTGACTTCCTTCACAGTTTCTGTGAAAAATACAAGTGTTGATGTTGTGCTTCTGTCGCTCATGTCGTGTGATTTTGACTGTAAATCTAAATGAATGTTATCATCCAAGATTCATGTGTTTTTATGTGTCACACTGTCTCAGGATGTCAATTTCACTTTAGAAGCATTCAAATGTGAATGTTTATGAAGGACAACATGTTTTAATTTGACTTCCTTCACAGTTTCTGTGAAAAATACAAGTGTTGATGTTGTGCTTCTGTTGCTCATGTAATGTGATTTTGACTGAGATATCAAATGAGTGTCACCATTTAAGATTCATTTGTTTTTCTGTGTCACACTGTCTCAGAATGTCAATTTCACTTTAGAAGCATTCAACTGTGAATGTTTATGAAGGACAACATGTTTTAATCTGACTTCCTTCACAGTTTCTGTGAAAAATACAAGTGTTGATGTTGTGCTTCTGTTGCTCATGTAATGTGATTTTTACTGAGATATCAAATAAGTGTCACCATTTAAGATTCATTTGTTTTTATGTGTCACACTGTCTCAGAATGTCAATTCCACTTGAGAAACATTCAACTGTGAATGTTTATGAATGACAACATGTTTTAATTTCACTTCCTTCACAGTTTCTGTGAAAAATACAAGTGTTGATGTTGTGCTTCTGTTGCTCATGTAGTGTTATTTTGACTGTAAAACTAAATGAATGTTGTCATCCAATTTGTCAAACTGTCTGAGAATGACAATTCCCCTTTAGAAACATCAAGTCTTGCATGTTTTTGAAGGACAGCATGGTTTATTTTGAATTTGTGTTGATTTACTGTGAAAAGTGCAACAAGTGTTGATTTTGTGCTTCTCTCACTCAAATGGGGTCTTTTATGCTTTACTCGCTCAAACGGCGTCTTTTATGCTTTTCTCGCTCAAACAGCGTCTTTTCTGTTTTTCCTCACTCAAACAGCGTCTTTTCTGCTTTTCTCGCTCAAATAGCGTTATTCTGACTGGGAAATGACATAAATGTGATTATTTTATATTCTTTTGTTTTTATTTGTCAAACTGTCTGAGAATGACAATTCCCCTTTAGAAACATCAAGTCTTGCATGTTTTTGAAGGACATCGTGGTTTATTTTGAATTTGTGTTGATTTACTGTGAACAGTGCAACAAGTGTTGATTTTGTGCTTCTCTCACTCAAATGGCGTCTTTTATGCTTTTCTCGCTCAAATGCGTTATTCTGACTGGGAAATGACATGAATGTGATTATTTTAGATTCATTTGTATTTATGTGTCAAACTGCCATAGAATGACATTTCCACTTTTTACGTTATCTTGTATGGCAATACAAGTCAACATGAACACATACAAATTTAACAGTAATTTAAAAGATGTCGAATTAAACGATTTTGTCCATCAGAAACATTCACATTGGAGCGTTTCAAGTGTCATTCTCATTCTAGGACACGATAACGCAATAAAAAGGGGAATCTCAAATAGTGACAATCATCTGATTTTATTTTCAAAATCGTATTGTATGAATGAGACAAGTACAACATCAACACTTGCATTATTCACAATAACTGTGAAGGAAGTCCGATTAATATATAACACCTTTGAGCGAAAAAAGCAAGATAAGACGCTATTTGAGCGAGAAAAGCACAAAATGAACATATACTGCACTTTTCACACTAACTCCACACGAATTCAAAAGAAACCATGCTGGCCTTCAAAAACATGCAAGAATTGATGTTTCTAAAGTGGAAATGTCATTCTATGACAGTTTGACAAATAAATACAAATGAATCTAACATACTCATATTCCGTCATTTTCAGCTCAAAATAACGCTATTTGAGCGAGAAAAGCACAAAATGAACATATACTGCACTTTTCACACTAACTCAACACGAATTCAAAAGAAACCATGCTGGCCTTCAAAAACATGCAAGAATTGATGTTTCTAAAGTGGAAATGTCATTCTATGACAGTTTGACAAATAAATACAAATGAATCTAACATACTCATATTCCGTCATTTTCAGGTCAAAATAACGCTATTTGAGCGAGAAAAGCACAAAATGAACATATACTGCACTTTTCACACTAACTCCACACGAATTCAAAAGAAACCATGCTGGCCTTCAAAAACATGCAAGAATTGATGTTTCTAAAGTGGAAATGTCATTCTATGACAGTTTGACAAATAAATACAAATGAATCTAACATACTCATATTCCGTCATTTTCAGGTCAAAATAACGCTATTTGAGCGAGAAAAGCACAAAATGAACATATACTGCACTTTTCACACTAACTCCACACGAATTCAAAAGAAACCATGCTGGCCTTCAAAAACATGCAAGAATTGATGTTTCTAAAGTGGAAATGTCATTCTATGACAGTTTGACAAATAAATACAAATGAATCTAACATACTCATATTCCGTCATTTTCAGGTCAAAATAACGCTATTTGAGCGAGAAAAGCACAAAATGAACATATGCTGCACTTTTCACACTAACTCAACACGAATTCAAAAGAAACCATGCTGGCCTTCAAAAACATGCAAGAATTGATGTTTCTAAAGTGGAAATGTCATTCTATGACAGTTTGACAAATAAATACAAATGAATCTAACATACTCATATTCCGTCATTTTCAGGTCAAAATAACGCTATTTGAGCGAGAAAAGCACAAAATGAACATATACTGCACTTTTCACACTAACTCCACACGAATTCAAAAGAAACCATGCTGGCCTTCAAAAACATGCAAGAATTGATGTTTCTAAAGTGGAAATGTCATTCTATGACAGTTTGACAAATAAATACAAATGAATCTAACATACTCATATTCCGTCATTTTCAGCTCAAAATAACGCTATTTGAGCGAGAAAAGCACAAAATGAACATATACTGCACTTTTCACACTAACTCCACACGAATTCAAAAGAAACCATGCTGGCCTTCAAAAACATGCAAGAATTGATGTTTCTAAAGTGGAAATGTCATTCTATGACAGTTTGACAAATAAATACAAATGAATCTAACATACTCATATTCCGTCATTTTCAGCTCAAAATAACGCTATTTGAGCGAGAAAAGCACAAAATGAACATATACTGCACTTTTCACACTAACTCCACACGAATTCAAAAGAAACCATGCTGGCCTTCAAAAACATGCAAGAATTGATGTTTCTAAAGTGGAAATGTCATTCTATGACAGTTTGACAAATAAATACAAATGAATCTAACATACTCATATTCCGTCATTTTCAGCTCAAAATAACGCTATTTGAGCGAGAAAAGCACAAAATGAACATATGCTGCACTTTTCACACTAACTCAACACGAATTCAAAAGAAACCATGCTGGCCTTCAAAAACATGCAAGAATTGATGTTTCTAAAGTGGAAATGTCATTCTATGACAGTTTGACAAATAAATACAAATGAATCTAACATACTCATATTCCGTCATTTTCAGCTCAAAATAACGCTATTTGAGCGAGAAAAGCACAAAATGAACATATGCTGCACTTTTCACACTAACTCCACACGAATTCAAAAGAAACCATGCTGGCCTTCAAAAACATGCAAGAATTGATGTTTCTAAAGTGGAAATGTCACTCTATGACAGTTTGACAAATAAATACAAATGAATCTAACATACTCATATTCCGTCATTTTCAGCTCAAAATAACGCTATTTGAGCGAGAAAAGCACAAAATGAACATATACTGCACTTTTCACACTAACTCCACACGAATTCAAAAGAAACCATGCTGGCCTTCAAAAACATGCAAGAATTGATGTTTCTAAAGTGGAAATGTCACTCTATGACAGTTTGACAAATAAATACAAATGAATCTAACATACTCATATTCCGTCATTTTCAGCTCAAAATAACGCTATTTGAGCGAGAAAAGCACAAAATGAACATATACTGCACTTTTCACACTAACTCCACACGAATTCAAAAGAAACCATGCTGGCCTTCAAAAACATGCAAGAATTGATGTTTCTAAAGTGGAAATGTCACTCTATGACAGTTTGACAAATAAATACAAATGAATCTAAAATACTCATATTCCGTCATTTTCAGCTCAAAATAACGCTATTTGAGCGAGAAAAGCACAAAATGAACATATACTGCACTTTTCACACTAACTCAACACGAATTCAAAAGAAACCATCCTGGCCTTCAAAAACATGCAAGAATTGATGTTTCTAAAGTGGAAATGTCACTCTATGACAGTTTGACAAATAAATACAAATGAATCTAACATACTCATATTCCGTCATTTTCAGCTCAAAATAACGCTATTTGAGCGAGAAAAGCACAAAATGAACATATACTGCACTTTTCACACTAACTCAACACGAATTCAAAAGAAACCATCCTGGCCTTCAAAAACATGCAAGAATTGATGTTTCTAAAGTGGAAATGTCACTCTATGACAGTTTGACAAATAAATACAAATGAATCTAACATACTCATATTCCGTCATTTTCAGCTCAAAATAACGCTATTTGAGCGAGAAAAGCACAAAATGAACATATGCTGCACTTTTCACACTAACTCAACACGAATTCAAAAGAAACCATGCTGGCCTTCAAAAACATGCAAGAATTGATGTTTCTAAAGTGGAAATGTCATTCTATGACAGTTTGACAAATAAATACAAATGAATCTAACATACTCATATTCCGTCATTTTCAGCTCAAAATAACGCTATTTGAGCGAGAAAAGCACAAAATGAACATATGCTGCACTTTTCACACTAACTCCACACGAATTCAAAAGAAACCATGCTGGCCTTCAAAAACATGCAAGAATTGATGTTTCTAAAGTGGAAATGTCATTCTATGACAGTTTGACAAATAAATACAAATGAATCTAACATACTCATATTCCGTCATTTTCAGGTCAAAATAACGCTATTTGAGCGAGAAAAGCACAAAATGAACATATACTGCACTTTTCACACTAACTCCACACGAATTCAAAAGAAACCATGCTGGCCTTCAAAAACATGCAAGAATTGATGTTTCTAAAGTGGAAATGTCACTCTATGACAGTTTGACAAATAAATACAAATGAATCTAACATACTCATATTCCGTCATTTTCAGCTCAAAATAACGCTATTTGAGCGAGAAAAACACAAAATGAACATATGCTGCACTTTTCACACTAACTCCACACGAATTCAAAAGAAACCATGCTGGCCTTCAAAAACATGCAAGAATTGATGTTTCTAAAGTGGAAATGTCATTCTATGACAGTTTGACAAATAAATACAAATGAATCTAACATACTCATATTCCGTCATTTTCAGGTCAAAATAACGCTATTTGAGCGAGAAAAGCACAAAATGAACATATACTGCACTTTTCACACTAACTCCACACGAATTCAAAAGAAACCATGCTGGCCTTCAAAAACATGCAAGAATTGATGTTTCTAAAGTGGAAATGTCATTCTATGACAGTTTGACAAATAAATACAAATGAATCTAACATACTCATATTCCGTCATTTTCAGCTCAAAATAACGCTATTTGAGCGAGAAAAGCACAAAATGAACATATACTGCACTTTTCACACTAACTCCACACGAATTCAAAAGAAACCATGCTGGCCTTCAAAAACATGCAAGAATTGATGTTTCTAAAGTGGAAATGTCATTCTATGACAGTTTGACAAATAAATACAAATGAATCTAACATACTCATATTCCGTCATTTTCAGGTCAAAATAACGCTATTTGAGCGAGAAAAGCACAAAATGAACATATACTGCACTTTTCACACTAACTCCACACGAATTCAAAAGAAACCATGCTGGCCTTCAAAAACATGCAAGAATTGATGTTTCTAAAGTGGAAATGTCATTCTATGACAGTTTGACAAATAAATACAAATGAATCTAACATACTCATATTCCGTCATTTTCAGCTCAAAATAACGCTATTTGAGCGAGAAAAGCACAAAATGAACATATGCTGCACTTTTCACACTAACTCAACACGAATTCAAAAGAAACCATGCTGGCCTTCAAAAACATGCAAGAATTGATGTTTCTAAAGTGGAAATGTCATTCTATGACAGTTTGACAAATAAATACAAATGAATCTAACATACTCATATTCCGTCATTTTCAGCTCAAAATAACGCTATTTGAGCGAGAAAAGCACAAAATGAACATATGCTGCACTTTTCACACTAACTCAACACGAATTCAAAAGAAACCATGCTGGCCTTCAAAAACATGCAAGAATTGATGTTTCTAAAGTGGAAATGTCATTCTATGACAGTTTGACAAATAAATACAAATGAATCTAACATACTCATATTCCGTCATTTTCAGCTCAAAATAACGCTATTTGAGCGAGAAAAGCACAAAATGAACATATGCTGCACTTTTCACACTAACTCAACACGAATTCAAAAGAAACCATGCTGGCCTTCAAAAACATGCAAGAATTGATGTTTCTAAAGTGGAAATGTCATTCTATGACAGTTTGACAAATAAATACAAATGAATCTAACATACTCATATTCCGTCATTTTCAGCTCAAAATAACGCTATTTGAGCGAGAAAAGCACAAAATGAACATATGCTGCACTTTTCACACTAACTCCACACGAATTCAAAAGAAACCATGCTGGCCTTCAAAAACATGCAAGAATTGATGTTTCTAAAGTGGAAATGTCATTCTATGACAGTTTGACAAATAAATACAAATGAATCTAACATACTCATATTCCGTCATTTTCAGCTCAAAATAACGCTATTTGAGCGAGAAAAGCACAAAATGAACATATACTGCACTTTTCACACTAACTCCACACGAATTCAAAAGAAACCATGCTGGCCTTCAAAAACATGCAAGAATTGATGTTTCTAAAGTGGAAATGTCATTCTATGACAGTTTGACAAATAAATACAAATGAATCTAACATACTCATATTCCGTCATTTTCAGCTCAAAATAACGCTATTTGAGCGAGAAAAGCACAAAATGAACATATACTGCACTTTTCACACTAACTCCACACGAATTCAAAAGAAACCATGCTGGCCTTCAAAAACATGCAAGAATTGATGTTTCTAAAGTGGAAATGTCATTCTATGACAGTTTGACAAATAAATACAAATGAATCTAACATACTCATATTCCGTCATTTTCAGCTCAAAATAACGCTATTTGAGCGAGAAAAGCACAAAATGAACATATACTGCACTTTTCACACTAACTCCACACGAATTCAAAAGAAACCATGCTGGCCTTCAAAAACATGCAAGAATTGATGTTTCTAAAGTGGAAATGTCATTCTATGACAGTTTGACAAATAAATACAAATGAATCTAACATACTCATATTCCGTCATTTTCAGCTCAAAATAACGCTATTTGAGCGAGAAAAGCACAAAATGAACATATACTGCACTTTTCACACTAACTCCACACGAATTCAAAAGAAACCATGCTGGCCTTCAAAAACATGCAAGAATTGATGTTTCTAAAGTGGAAATGTCATTCTATGACAGTTTGACAAATAAATACAAATGAATCTAACATACTCATATTCCGTCATTTTCAGCTCAAAATAACGCTATTTGAGCGAGAAAAGCACAAAATGAACATATACTGCACTTTTCACACTAACTCCACACGAATTCAAAAGAAACCATGCTGGCCTTCAAAAACATGCAAGAATTGATGTTTCTAAAGTGGAAATGTCATTCTATGACAGTTTGACAAATAAATACAAATGAATCTAACATACTCATATTCCGTCATTTTCAGCTCAAAATAACGCTATTTGAGCGAGAAAAGCACAAAATGAACATATACTGCACTTTTCACACTAACTCCACACGAATTCAAAAGAAACCATGCTGGCCTTCAAAAACATGCAAGAATTGATGTTTCTAAAGTGGAAATGTCATTCTATGACAGTTTGACAAATAAATACAAATGAATCTAACATACTCATATTCCGTCATTTTCAGCTCAAAATAACGCTATTTGAGCGAGAAAAGCACAAAATGAACATATACTGCACTTTTCACACTAACTCCACACGAATTCAAAAGAAACCATGCTGGCCTTCAAAAACATGCAAGAATTGATGTTTCTAAAGTGGAAATGTCATTCTATGACAGTTTGACAAATAAATACAAATGAATCTAACATACTCATATTCCGTCATTTTCAGCTCAAAATAACGCTATTTGAGCGAGAAAAGCACAAAATGAACATATACTGCACTTTTCACACTAACTCCACACGAATTCAAAAGAAACCATGCTGGCCTTCAAAAACATGCAAGAATTGATGTTTCTAAAGTGGAAATGTCATTCTATGACAGTTTGACAAATAAATACAAATGAATCTAACATACTCATATTCCGTCATTTTCAGCTCAAAATAACGCTATTTGAGCGAGAAAAGCACAAAATGAACATATACTGCACTTTTCACACTAACTCCACACGAATTCAAAAGAAACCATGCTGGCCTTCAAAAACATGCAAGAATTGATGTTTCTAAAGTGGAAATGTCATTCTATGACAGTTTGACAAATAAATACAAATGAATCTAACATACTCATATTCCGTCATTTTCAGCTCAAAATAACGCTATTTGAGCGAGAAAAGCACAAAATGAACATATACTGCACTTTTCACACTAACTCCACACGAATTCAAAAGAAACCATGCTGGCCTTCAAAAACATGCAAGAATTGATGTTTCTAAAGTGGAAATGTCATTCTATGACAGTTTGACAAATAAATACAAATGAATCTAACATACTCATATTCCGTCATTTTCAGCTCAAAATAACGCTATTTGAGCGAGAAAAGCACAAAATGAACATATACTGCACTTTTCACACTAACTCCACACGAATTCAAAAGAAACCATGCTGGCCTTCAAAAACATGCAAGAATTGATGTTTCTAAAGTGGAAATGTCATTCTATGACAGTTTGACAAATAAATACAAATGAATCTAACATACTCATATTCCGTCATTTTCAGCTCAAAATAACGCTATTTGAGCGAGAAAAGCACAAAATGAACATATACTGCACTTTTCACACTAACTCCACACGAATTCAAAAGAAACCATGCTGGCCTTCAAAAACATGCAAGAATTGATGTTTCTAAAGTGGAAATGTCATTCTATGACAGTTTGACAAATAAATACAAATGAATCTAACATACTCATATTCCGTCATTTTCAGCTCAAAATAACGCTATTTGAGCGAGAAAAGCACAAAATGAACATATACTGCACTTTTCACACTAACTCCACACGAATTCAAAAGAAACCATGCTGGCCTTCAAAAACATGCAAGAATTGATGTTTCTAAAGTGGAAATGTCATTCTATGACAGTTTGACAAATAAATACAAATGAATCTAACATACTCATATTCCGTCATTTTCAGCTCAAAATAACGCTATTTGAGCGAGAAAAGCACAAAATGAACATATACTGCACTTTTCACACTAACTCCACACGAATTCAAAAGAAACCATGCTGGCCTTCAAAAACATGCAAGAATTGATGTTTCTAAAGTGGAAATGTCATTCTATGACAGTTTGACAAATAAATACAAATGAATCTAACATACTCATATTCCGTCATTTTCAGCTCAAAATAACGCTATTTGAGCGAGAAAAGCACAAAATGAACATATACTGCACTTTTCACACTAACTCCACACGAATTCAAAAGAAACCATGCTGGCCTTCAAAAACATGCAAGAATTGATGTTTCTAAAGTGGAAATGTCATTCTATGACAGTTTGACAAATAAATACAAATGAATCTAACATACTCATATTCCGTCATTTTCAGCTCAAAATAACGCTATTTGAGCGAGAAAAGCACAAAATGAACATATACTGCACTTTTCACACTAACTCCACACGAATTCAAAAGAAACCATGCTGGCCTTCAAAAACATGCAAGAATTGATGTTTCTAAAGTGGAAATGTCATTCTATGACAGTTTGACAAATAAATACAAATGAATCTAACATACTCATATTCCGTCATTTTCAGCTCAAAATAACGCTATTTGAGCGAGAAAAGCACAAAATGAACATATACTGCACTTTTCACACTAACTCCACACGAATTCAAAAGAAACCATGCTGGCCTTCAAAAACATGCAAGAATTGATGTTTCTAAAGTGGAAATGTCATTCTATGACAGTTTGACAAATAAATACAAATGAATCTAACATACTCATATTCCGTCATTTTCAGCTCAAAATAACGCTATTTGAGCGAGAAAAGCACAAAATGAACATATACTGCACTTTTCACACTAACTCCACACGAATTCAAAAGAAACCATGCTGGCCTTCAAAAACATGCAAGAATTGATGTTTCTAAAGTGGAAATGTCATTCTATGACAGTTTGACAAATAAATACAAATGAATCTAACATACTCATATTCCGTCATTTTCAGCTCAAAATAACGCTATTTGAGCGAGAAAAGCACAAAATGAACATATACTGCACTTTTCACACTAACTCCACACGAATTCAAAAGAAACCATGCTGGCCTTCAAAAACATGCAAGAATTGATGTTTCTAAAGTGGAAATGTCATTCTATGACAGTTTGACAAATAAATACAAATGAATCTAACATACTCATATTCCGTCATTTTCAGCTCAAAATAACGCTATTTGAGCGAGAAAAGCACAAAATGAACATATACTGCACTTTTCACACTAACTCCACACGAATTCAAAAGAAACCATGCTGGCCTTCAAAAACATGCAAGAATTGATGTTTCTAAAGTGGAAATGTCATTCTATGACAGTTTGACAAATAAATACAAATGAATCTAACATACTCATATTCCGTCATTTTCAGCTCAAAATAACGCTATTTGAGCGAGAAAAGCACAAAATGAACATATACTGCACTTTTCACACTAACTCCACACGAATTCAAAAGAAACCATGCTGGCCTTCAAAAACATGCAAGAATTGATGTTTCTAAAGTGGAAATGTCATTCTATGACAGTTTGACAAATAAATACAAATGAATCTAACATACTCATATTCCGTCATTTTCAGCTCAAAATAACGCTATTTGAGCGAGAAAAGCACAAAATGAACATATACTGCACTTTTCACACTAACTCCACACGAATTCAAAAGAAACCATGCTGGCCTTCAAAAACATGCAAGAATTGATGTTTCTAAAGTGGAAATGTCATTCTATGACAGTTTGACAAATAAATACAAATGAATCTAACATACTCATATTCCGTCATTTTCAGCTCAAAATAACGCTATTTGAGCGAGAAAAGCACAAAATGAACATATACTGCACTTTTCACACTAACTCCACACGAATTCAAAAGAAACCATGCTGGCCTTCAAAAACATGCAAGAATTGATGTTTCTAAAGTGGAAATGTCATTCTATGACAGTTTGACAAATAAATACAAATGAATCTAACATACTCATATTCCGTCATTTTCAGCTCAAAATAACGCTATTTGAGCGAGAAAAGCACAAAATGAACATATACTGCACTTTTCACACTAACTCCACACGAATTCAAAAGAAACCATGCTGGCCTTCAAAAACATGCAAGAATTGATGTTTCTAAAGTGGAAATGTCATTCTATGACAGTTTGACAAATAAATACAAATGAATCTAACATACTCATATTCCGTCATTTTCAGCTCAAAATAACGCTATTTGAGCGAGAAAAGCACAAAATGAACATATACTGCACTTTTCACACTAACTCCACACGAATTCAAAAGAAACCATGCTGGCCTTCAAAAACATGCAAGAATTGATGTTTCTAAAGTGGAAATGTCATTCTATGACAGTTTGACAAATAAATACAAATGAATCTAACATACTCATATTCCGTCATTTTCAGCTCAAAATAACGCTATTTGAGCGAGAAAAGCACAAAATGAACATATACTGCACTTTTCACACTAACTCCACACGAATTCAAAAGAAACCATGCTGGCCTTCAAAAACATGCAAGAATTGATGTTTCTAAAGTGGAAATGTCATTCTATGACAGTTTGACAAATAAATACAAATGAATCTAACATACTCATATTCCGTCATTTTCAGCTCAAAATAACGCTATTTGAGCGAGAAAAGCACAAAATGAACATATACTGCACTTTTCACACTAACTCCACACGAATTCAAAAGAAACCATGCTGGCCTTCAAAAACATGCAAGAATTGATGTTTCTAAAGTGGAAATGTCATTCTATGACAGTTTGACAAATAAATACAAATGAATCTAACATACTCATATTCCGTCATTTTCAGCTCAAAATAACGCTATTTGAGCGAGAAAAGCACAAAATGAACATATACTGCACTTTTCACACTAACTCCACACGAATTCAAAAGAAACCATGCTGGCCTTCAAAAACATGCAAGAATTGATGTTTCTAAAGTGGAAATGTCATTCTATGACAGTTTGACAAATAAATACAAATGAATCTAACATACTCATATTCCGTCATTTTCAGCTCAAAATAACGCTATTTGAGCGAGAAAAGCACAAAATGAACATATACTGCACTTTTCACACTAACTCCACACGAATTCAAAAGAAACCATGCTGGCCTTCAAAAACATGCAAGAATTGATGTTTCTAAAGTGGAAATGTCATTCTATGACAGTTTGACAAATAAATACAAATGAATCTAACATACTCATATTCCGTCATTTTCAGCTCAAAATAACGCTATTTGAGCGAGAAAAGCACAAAATGAACATATACTGCACTTTTCACACTAACTCCACACGAATTCAAAAGAAACCATGCTGGCCTTCAAAAACATGCAAGAATTGATGTTTCTAAAGTGGAAATGTCATTCTATGACAGTTTGACAAATAAATACAAATGAATCTAACATACTCATATTCCGTCATTTTCAGCTCAAAATAACGCTATTTGAGCGAGAAAAGCACAAAATGAACATATACTGCACTTTTCACACTAACTCCACACGAATTCAAAAGAAACCATGCTGGCCTTCAAAAACATGCAAGAATTGATGTTTCTAAAGTGGAAATGTCATTCTATGACAGTTTGACAAATAAATACAAATGAATCTAACATACTCATATTCCGTCATTTTCAGCTCAAAATAACGCTATTTGAGCGAGAAAAGCACAAAATGAACATATACTGCACTTTTCACACTAACTCCACACGAATTCAAAAGAAACCATGCTGGCCTTCAAAAACATGCAAGAATTGATGTTTCTAAAGTGGAAATGTCATTCTATGACAGTTTGACAAATAAATACAAATGAATCTAACATACTCATATTCCGTCATTTTCAGCTCAAAATAACGCTATTTGAGCGAGAAAAGCACAAAATGAACATATACTGCACTTTTCACACTAACTCCACACGAATTCAAAAGAAACCATGCTGGCCTTCAAAAACATGCAAGAATTGATGTTTCTAAAGTGGAAATGTCATTCTATGACAGTTTGACAAATAAATACAAATGAATCTAACATACTCATATTCCGTCATTTTCAGCTCAAAATAACGCTATTTGAGCGAGAAAAGCACAAAATGAACATATACTGCACTTTTCACACTAACTCCACACGAATTCAAAAGAAACCATGCTGGCCTTCAAAAACATGCAAGAATTGATGTTTCTAAAGTGGAAATGTCATTCTATGACAGTTTGACAAATAAATACAAATGAATCTAACATACTCATATTCCGTCATTTTCAGCTCAAAATAACGCTATTTGAGCGAGAAAAGCACAAAATGAACATATACTGCACTTTTCACACTAACTCCACACGAATTCAAAAGAAACCATGCTGGCCTTCAAAAACATGCAAGAATTGATGTTTCTAAAGTGGAAATGTCATTCTATGACAGTTTGACAAATAAATACAAATGAATCTAACATACTCATATTCCGTCATTTTCAGCTCAAAATAACGCTATTTGAGCGAGAAAAGCACAAAATGAACATATACTGCACTTTTCACACTAACTCCACACGAATTCAAAAGAAACCATGCTGGCCTTCAAAAACATGCAAGAATTGATGTTTCTAAAGTGGAAATGTCATTCTATGACAGTTTGACAAATAAATACAAATGAATCTAACATACTCATATTCCGTCATTTTCAGCTCAAAATAACGCTATTTGAGCGAGAAAAGCACAAAATGAACATATACTGCACTTTTCACACTAACTCCACACGAATTCAAAAGAAACCATGCTGGCCTTCAAAAACATGCAAGAATTGATGTTTCTAAAGTGGAAATGTCATTCTATGACAGTTTGACAAATAAATACAAATGAATCTAACATACTCATATTCCGTCATTTTCAGCTCAAAATAACGCTATTTGAGCGAGAAAAGCACAAAATGAACATATACTGCACTTTTCACACTAACTCCACACGAATTCAAAAGAAACCATGCTGGCCTTCAAAAACATGCAAGAATTGATGTTTCTAAAGTGGAAATGTCATTCTATGACAGTTTGACAAATAAATACAAATGAATCTAACATACTCATATTCCGTCATTTTCAGCTCAAAATAACGCTATTTGAGCGAGAAAAGCACAAAATGAACATATACTGCACTTTTCACACTAACTCCACACGAATTCAAAAGAAACCATGCTGGCCTTCAAAAACATGCAAGAATTGATGTTTCTAAAGTGGAAATGTCATTCTATGACAGTTTGACAAATAAATACAAATGAATCTAACATACTCATATTCCGTCATTTTCAGCTCAAAATAACGCTATTTGAGCGAGAAAAGCACAAAATGAACATATACTGCACTTTTCACACTAACTCCACACGAATTCAAAAGAAACCATGCTGGCCTTCAAAAACATGCAAGAATTGATGTTTCTAAAGTGGAAATGTCATTCTATGACAGTTTGACAAATAAATACAAATGAATCTAACATACTCATATTCCGTCATTTTCAGCTCAAAATAACGCTATTTGAGCGAGAAAAGCACAAAATGAACATATACTGCACTTTTCACACTAACTCCACACGAATTCAAAAGAAACCATGCTGGCCTTCAAAAACATGCAAGAATTGATGTTTCTAAAGTGGAAATGTCATTCTATGACAGTTTGACAAATAAATACAAATGAATCTAACATACTCATATTCCGTCATTTTCAGCTCAAAATAACGCTATTTGAGCGAGAAAAGCACAAAATGAACATATACTGCACTTTTCACACTAACTCCACACGAATTCAAAAGAAACCATGCTGGCCTTCAAAAACATGCAAGAATTGATGTTTCTAAAGTGGAAATGTCATTCTATGACAGTTTGACAAATAAATACAAATGAATCTAACATACTCATATTCCGTCATTTTCAGCTCAAAATAACGCTATTTGAGCGAGAAAAGCACAAAATGAACATATACTGCACTTTTCACACTAACTCCACACGAATTCAAAAGAAACCATGCTGGCCTTCAAAAACATGCAAGAATTGATGTTTCTAAAGTGGAAATGTCATTCTATGACAGTTTGACAAATAAATACAAATGAATCTAACATACTCATATTCCGTCATTTTCAGCTCAAAATAACGCTATTTGAGCGAGAAAAGCACAAAATGAACATATACTGCACTTTTCACACTAACTCCACACGAATTCAAAAGAAACCATGCTGGCCTTCAAAAACATGCAAGAATTGATGTTTCTAAAGTGGAAATGTCATTCTATGACAGTTTGACAAATAAATACAAATGAATCTAACATACTCATATTCCGTCATTTTCAGCTCAAAATAACGCTATTTGAGCGAGAAAAGCACAAAATGAACATATACTGCACTTTTCACACTAACTCCACACGAATTCAAAAGAAACCATGCTGGCCTTCAAAAACATGCAAGAATTGATGTTTCTAAAGTGGAAATGTCATTCTATGACAGTTTGACAAATAAATACAAATGAATCTAACATACTCATATTCCGTCATTTTCAGCTCAAAATAACGCTATTTGAGCGAGAAAAGCACAAAATGAACATATACTGCACTTTTCACACTAACTCCACACGAATTCAAAAGAAACCATGCTGGCCTTCAAAAACATGCAAGAATTGATGTTTCTAAAGTGGAAATGTCATTCTATGACAGTTTGACAAATAAATACAAATGAATCTAACATACTCATATTCCGTCATTTTCAGCTCAAAATAACGCTATTTGAGCGAGAAAAGCACAAAATGAACATATACTGCACTTTTCACACTAACTCCACACGAATTCAAAAGAAACCATGCTGGCCTTCAAAAACATGCAAGAATTGATGTTTCTAAAGTGGAAATGTCATTCTATGACAGTTTGACAAATAAATACAAATGAATCTAACATACTCATATTCCGTCATTTTCAGCTCAAAATAACGCTATTTGAGCGAGAAAAGCACAAAATGAACATATACTGCACTTTTCACACTAACTCCACACGAATTCAAAAGAAACCATGCTGGCCTTCAAAAACATGCAAGAATTGATGTTTCTAAAGTGGAAATGTCATTCTATGACAGTTTGACAAATAACTACAAATGAATCTAACATACTCATATTCCGTCATTTTCAGCTCAAAATAACGCTATTTGAGCGAGAAAAGCACAAAATGAACATATACTGCACTTTTCACACTAACTCCACACGAATTCAAAAGAAACCATGCTGGCCTTCAAAAACATGCAAGAATTGATGTTTCTAAAGTGGAAATGTCATTCTATGACAGTTTGACAAATAATACAAATGAATCTAACATACTCATATTCCGTCATTTTCAGCTCAAAATAACGCTATTTGAGCGAGAAAAGCACAAAATGAACATATACTGCACTTTTCACACTAACTCCACACGAATTCAAAAGAAACCATGCTGGCCTTCAAAAACATGCAAGAATTGATGTTTCTAAAGTGGAAATGTCATTCTATGACAGTTTGACAAATAAATACAAATGAATCTAACATACTCATATTCCGTCATTTTCAGCTCAAAATAACGCTATTTGAGCGAGAAAAGCACAAAATGAACATATACTGCACTTTTCACACTAACTCCACACGAATTCAAAAGAAACCATGCTGGCCTTCAAAAACATGCAAGAATTGATGTTTCTAAAGTGGAAATGTCATTCTATGACAGTTTGACAAATAAATACAAATGAATCTAACATACTCATATTCCGTCATTTTCAGCTCAAAATAACGCTATTTGAGCGAGAAAAGCACAAAATGAACATATACTGCACTTTTCACACTAACTCCACACGAATTCAAAAGAAACCATGCTGGCCTTCAAAAACATGCAAGAATTGATGTTTCTAAAGTGGAAATGTCATTCTATGACAGTTTGACAAATAAATACAAATGAATCTAACATACTCATATTCCGTCATTTTCAGCTCAAAATAACGCTATTTGAGCGAGAAAAGCACAAAATGAACATATACTGCACTTTTCACACTAACTCCACACGAATTCAAAAGAAACCATGCTGGCCTTCAAAAACATGCAAGAATTGATGTTTCTAAAGTGGAAATGTCATTCTATGACAGTTTGACAAATAAATACAAATGAATCTAACATACTCATATTCCGTCATTTTCAGCTCAAAATAACGCTATTTGAGCGAGAAAAGCACAAAATGAACATATACTGCACTTTTCACACTAACTCCACACGAATTCAAAAGAAACCATGCTGGCCTTCAAAAACATGCAAGAATTGATGTTTCTAAAGTGGAAATGTCATTCTATGACAGTTTGACAAATAAATACAAATGAATCTAACATACTCATATTCCGTCATTTTCAGCTCAAAATAACGCTATTTGAGCGAGAAAAGCACAAAATGAACATATACTGCACTTTTCACACTAACTCCACACGAATTCAAAAGAAACCATGCTGGCCTTCAAAAACATGCAAGAATTGATGTTTCTAAAGTGGAAATGTCATTCTATGACAGTTTGACAAATAAATACAAATGAATCTAACATACTCATATTCCGTCATTTTCAGCTCAAAATAACGCTATTTGAGCGAGAAAAGCACAAAATGAACATATACTGCACTTTTCACACTAACTCCACACGAATTCAAAAGAAACCATGCTGGCCTTCAAAAACATGCAAGAATTGATGTTTCTAAAGTGGAAATGTCATTCTATGACAGTTTGACAAATAAATACAAATGAATCTAACATACTCATATTCCGTCATTTTCAGCTCAAAATAACGCTATTTGAGCGAGAAAAGCACAAAATGAACATATACTGCACTTTTCACACTAACTCCACACGAATTCAAAAGAAACCATGCTGGCCTTCAAAAACATGCAAGAATTGATGTTTCTAAAGTGGAAATGTCATTCTATGACAGTTTGACAAATAAATACAAATGAATCTAACATACTCATATTCCGTCATTTTCAGCTCAAAATAACGCTATTTGAGCGAGAAAAGCACAAAATGAACATATACTGCACTTTTCACACTAACTCCACACGAATTCAAAAGAAACCATGCTGGCCTTCAAAAACATGCAAGAATTGATGTTTCTAAAGTGGAAATGTCATTCTATGACAGTTTGACAAATAAATACAAATGAATCTAACATACTCATATTCCGTCATTTTCAGCTCAAAATAACGCTATTTGAGCGAGAAAAGCACAAAATGAACATATACTGCACTTTTCACACTAACTCCACACGAATTCAAAAGAAACCATGCTGGCCTTCAAAAACATGCAAGAATTGATGTTTCTAAAGTGGAAATGTCATTCTATGACAGTTTGACAAATAAATACAAATGAATCTAACATACTCATATTCCGTCATTTTCAGCTCAAAATAACGCTATTTGAGCGAGAAAAGCACAAAATGAACATATACTGCACTTTTCACACTAACTCCACACGAATTCAAAAGAAACCATGCTGGCCTTCAAAAACATGCAAGAATTGATGTTTCTAAAGTGGAAATGTCATTCTATGACAGTTTGACAAATAAATACAAATGAATCTAACATACTCATATTCCGTCATTTTCAGCTCAAAATAACGCTATTTGAGCGAGAAAAGCACAAAATGAACATATACTGCACTTTTCACACTAACTCCACACGAATTCAAAAGAAACCATGCTGGCCTTCAAAAACATGCAAGAATTGATGTTTCTAAAGTGGAAATGTCATTCTATGACAGTTTGACAAATAAATACAAATGAATCTAACATACTCATATTCCGTCATTTTCAGCTCAAAATAACGCTATTTGAGCGAGAAAAGCACAAAATGAACATATACTGCACTTTTCACACTAACTCCACACGAATTCAAAAGAAACCATGCTGGCCTTCAAAAACATGCAAGAATTGATGTTTCTAAAGTGGAAATGTCATTCTATGACAGTTTGACAAATAAATACAAATGAATCTAACATACTCATATTCCGTCATTTTCAGCTCAAAATAACGCTATTTGAGCGAGAAAAGCACAAAATGAACATATACTGCACTTTTCACACTAACTCCACACGAATTCAAAAGAAACCATGCTGGCCTTCAAAAACATGCAAGAATTGATGTTTCTAAAGTGGAAATGTCATTCTATGACAGTTTGACAAATAAATACAAATGAATCTAACATACTCATATTCCGTCATTTTCAGCTCAAAATAACGCTATTTGAGCGAGAAAAGCACAAAATGAACATATACTGCACTTTTCACACTAACTCCACACGAATTCAAAAGAAACCATGCTGGCCTTCAAAAACATGCAAGAATTGATGTTTCTAAAGTGGAAATGTCATTCTATGACAGTTTGACAAATAAATACAAATGAATCTAACATACTCATATTCCGTCATTTTCAGCTCAAAATAACGCTATTTGAGCGAGAAAAGCACAAAATGAACATATACTGCACTTTTCACACTAACTCCACACGAATTCAAAAGAAACCATGCTGGCCTTCAAAAACATGCAAGAATTGATGTTTCTAAAGTGGAAATGTCATTCTATGACAGTTTGACAAATAAATACAAATGAATCTAACATACTCATATTCCGTCATTTTCAGCTCAAAATAACGCTATTTGAGCGAGAAAAGCACAAAATGAACATATACTGCACTTTTCACACTAACTCCACACGAATTCAAAAGAAACCATGCTGGCCTTCAAAAACATGCAAGAATTGATGTTTCTAAAGTGGAAATGTCATTCTATGACAGTTTGACAAATAAATACAAATGAATCTAACATACTCATATTCCGTCATTTTCAGCTCAAAATAACGCTATTTGAGCGAGAAAAGCACAAAATGAACATATACTGCACTTTTCACACTAACTCCACACGAATTCAAAAGAAACCATGCTGGCCTTCAAAAACATGCAAGAATTGATGTTTCTAAAGTGGAAATGTCATTCTATGACAGTTTGACAAATAAATACAAATGAATCTAACATACTCATATTCCGTCATTTTCAGCTCAAAATAACGCTATTTGAGCGAGAAAAGCACAAAATGAACATATACTGCACTTTTCACACTAACTCCACACGAATTCAAAAGAAACCATGCTGGCCTTCAAAAACATGCAAGAATTGATGTTTCTAAAGTGGAAATGTCATTCTATGACAGTTTGACAAATAAATACAAATGAATCTAACATACTCATATTCCGTCATTTTCAGCTCAAAATAACGCTATTTGAGCGAGAAAAGCACAAAATGAACATATACTGCACTTTTCACACTAACTCCACACGAATTCAAAAGAAACCATGCTGGCCTTCAAAAACATGCAAGAATTGATGTTTCTAAAGTGGAAATGTCATTCTATGACAGTTTGACAAATAAATACAAATGAATCTAACATACTCATATTCCGTCATTTTCAGCTCAAAATAACGCTATTTGAGCGAGAAAAGCACAAAATGAACATATACTGCACTTTTCACACTAACTCCACACGAATTCAAAAGAAACCATGCTGGCCTTCAAAAACATGCAAGAATTGATGTTTCTAAAGTGGAAATGTCATTCTATGACAGTTTGACAAATAAATACAAATGAATCTAACATACTCATATTCCGTCATTTTCAGCTCAAAATAACGCTATTTGAGCGAGAAAAGCACAAAATGAACATATACTGCACTTTTCACACTAACTCCACACGAATTCAAAAGAAACCATGCTGGCCTTCAAAAACATGCAAGAATTGATGTTTCTAAAGTGGAAATGTCATTCTATGACAGTTTGACAAATAAATACAAATGAATCTAACATACTCATATTCCGTCATTTTCAGCTCAAAATAACGCTATTTGAGCGAGAAAAGCACAAAATGAACATATACTGCACTTTTCACACTAACTCCACACGAATTCAAAAGAAACCATGCTGGCCTTCAAAAACATGCAAGAATTGATGTTTCTAAAGTGGAAATGTCATTCTATGACAGTTTGACAAATAAATACAAATGAATCTAACATACTCATATTCCGTCATTTTCAGCTCAAAATAACGCTATTTGAGCGAGAAAAGCACAAAATGAACATATACTGCACTTTTCACACTAACTCCACACGAATTCAAAAGAAACCATGCTGGCCTTCAAAAACATGCAAGAATTGATGTTTCTAAAGTGGAAATGTCATTCTATGACAGTTTGACAAATAAATACAAATGAATCTAACATACTCATATTCCGTCATTTTCAGCTCAAAATAACGCTATTTGAGCGAGAAAAGCACAAAATGAACATATACTGCACTTTTCACACTAACTCCACACGAATTCAAAAGAAACCATGCTGGCCTTCAAAAACATGCAAGAATTGATGTTTCTAAAGTGGAAATGTCATTCTATGACAGTTTGACAAATAAATACAAATGAATCTAACATACTCATATTCCGTCATTTTCAGCTCAAAATAACGCTATTTGAGCGAGAAAAGCACAAAATGAACATATACTGCACTTTTCACACTAACTCCACACGAATTCAAAAGAAACCATGCTGGCCTTCAAAAACATGCAAGAATTGATGTTTCTAAAGTGGAAATGTCATTCTATGACAGTTTGACAAATAAATACAAATGAATCTAACATACTCATATTCCGTCATTTTCAGCTCAAAATAACGCTATTTGAGCGAGAAAAGCACAAAATGAACATATACTGCACTTTTCACACTAACTCCACACGAATTCAAAAGAAACCATGCTGGCCTTCAAAAACATGCAAGAATTGATGTTTCTAAAGTGGAAATGTCATTCTATGACAGTTTGACAAATAAATACAAATGAATCTAACATACTCATATTCCGTCATTTTCAGCTCAAAATAACGCTATTTGAGCGAGAAAAGCACAAAATGAACATATACTGCACTTTTCACACTAACTCCACACGAATTCAAAAGAAACCATGCTGGCCTTCAAAAACATGCAAGAATTGATGTTTCTAAAGTGGAAATGTCATTCTATGACAGTTTGACAAATAAATACAAATGAATCTAACATACTCATATTCCGTCATTTTCAGCTCAAAATAACGCTATTTGAGCGAGAAAAGCACAAAATGAACATATACTGCACTTTTCACACTAACTCCACACGAATTCAAAAGAAACCATGCTGGCCTTCAAAAACATGCAAGAATTGATGTTTCTAAAGTGGAAATGTCATTCTATGACAGTTTGACAAATAAATACAAATGAATCTAACATACTCATATTCCGTCATTTTCAGCTCAAAATAACGCTATTTGAGCGAGAAAAGCACAAAATGAACATATACTGCACTTTTCACACTAACTCCACACGAATTCAAAAGAAACCATGCTGGCCTTCAAAAACATGCAAGAATTGATGTTTCTAAAGTGGAAATGTCATTCTATGACAGTTTGACAAATAAATACAAATGAATCTAACATACTCATATTCCGTCATTTTCAGCTCAAAATAACGCTATTTGAGCGAGAAAAGCACAAAATGAACATATACTGCACTTTTCACACTAACTCCACACGAATTCAAAAGAAACCATGCTGGCCTTCAAAAACATGCAAGAATTGATGTTTCTAAAGTGGAAATGTCATTCTATGACAGTTTGACAAATAAATACAAATGAATCTAACATACTCATATTCCGTCATTTTCAGCTCAAAATAACGCTATTTGAGCGAGAAAAGCACAAAATGAACATATACTGCACTTTTCACACTAACTCCACACGAATTCAAAAGAAACCATGCTGGCCTTCAAAAACATGCAAGAATTGATGTTTCTAAAGTGGAAATGTCATTCTATGACAGTTTGACAAATAAATACAAATGAATCTAACATACTCATATTCCGTCATTTTCAGCTCAAAATAACGCTATTTGAGCGAGAAAAGCACAAAATGAACATATACTGCACTTTTCACACTAACTCCACACGAATTCAAAAGAAACCATGCTGGCCTTCAAAAACATGCAAGAATTGATGTTTCTAAAGTGGAAATGTCATTCTATGACAGTTTGACAAATAAATACAAATGAATCTAACATACTCATATTCCGTCATTTTCAGCTCAAAATAACGCTATTTGAGCGAGAAAAGCACAAAATGAACATATACTGCACTTTTCACACTAACTCCACACGAATTCAAAAGAAACCATGCTGGCCTTCAAAAACATGCAAGAATTGATGTTTCTAAAGTGGAAATGTCATTCTATGACAGTTTGACAAATAAATACAAATGAATCTAACATACTCATATTCCGTCATTTTCAGCTCAAAATAACGCTATTTGAGCGAGAAAAGCACAAAATGAACATATACTGCACTTTTCACACTAACTCCACACGAATTCAAAAGAAACCATGCTGGCCTTCAAAAACATGCAAGAATTGATGTTTCTAAAGTGGAAATGTCATTCTATGACAGTTTGACAAATAAATACAAATGAATCTAACATACTCATATTCCGTCATTTTCAGCTCAAAATAACGCTATTTGAGCGAGAAAAGCACAAAATGAACATATACTGCACTTTTCACACTAACTCCACACGAATTCAAAAGAAACCATGCTGGCCTTCAAAAACATGCAAGAATTGATGTTTCTAAAGTGGAAATGTCATTCTATGACAGTTTGACAAATAAATACAAATGAATCTAACATACTCATATTCCGTCATTTTCAGCTCAAAATAACGCTATTTGAGCGAGAAAAGCACAAAATGAACATATACTGCACTTTTCACACTAACTCCACACGAATTCAAAAGAAACCATGCTGGCCTTCAAAAACATGCAAGAATTGATGTTTCTAAAGTGGAAATGTCATTCTATGACAGTTTGACAAATAAATACAAATGAATCTAACATACTCATATTCCGTCATTTTCAGCTCAAAATAACGCTATTTGAGCGAGAAAAGCACAAAATGAACATATACTGCACTTTTCACACTAACTCCACACGAATTCAAAAGAAACCATGCTGGCCTTCAAAAACATGCAAGAATTGATGTTTCTAAAGTGGAAATGTCATTCTATGACAGTTTGACAAATAAATACAAATGAATCTAACATACTCATATTCCGTCATTTTCAGCTCAAAATAACGCTATTTGAGCGAGAAAAGCACAAAATGAACATATACTGCACTTTTCACACTAACTCCACACGAATTCAAAAGAAACCATGCTGGCCTTCAAAAACATGCAAGAATTGATGTTTCTAAAGTGGAAATGTCATTCTATGACAGTTTGACAAATAAATACAAATGAATCTAACATACTCATATTCCGTCATTTTCAGCTCAAAATAACGCTATTTGAGCGAGAAAAGCACAAAATGAACATATACTGCACTTTTCACACTAACTCCACACGAATTCAAAAGAAACCATGCTGGCCTTCAAAAACATGCAAGAATTGATGTTTCTAAAGTGGAAATGTCATTCTATGACAGTTTGACAAATAAATACAAATGAATCTAACATACTCATATTCCGTCATTTTCAGCTCAAAATAACGCTATTTGAGCGAGAAAAGCACAAAATGAACATATACTGCACTTTTCACACTAACTCCACACGAATTCAAAAGAAACCATGCTGGCCTTCAAAAACATGCAAGAATTGATGTTTCTAAAGTGGAAATGTCATTCTATGACAGTTTGACAAATAAATACAAATGAATCTAACATACTCATATTCCGTCATTTTCAGCTCAAAATAACGCTATTTGAGCGAGAAAAGCACAAAATGAACATATACTGCACTTTTCACACTAACTCCACACGAATTCAAAAGAAACCATGCTGGCCTTCAAAAACATGCAAGAATTGATGTTTCTAAAGTGGAAATGTCATTCTATGACAGTTTGACAAATAAATACAAATGAATCTAACATACTCATATTCCGTCATTTTCAGCTCAAAATAACGCTATTTGAGCGAGAAAAGCACAAAATGAACATATACTGCACTTTTCACACTAACTCCACACGAATTCAAAAGAAACCATGCTGGCCTTCAAAAACATGCAAGAATTGATGTTTCTAAAGTGGAAATGTCATTCTATGACAGTTTGACAAATAAATACAAATGAATCTAACATACTCATATTCCGTCATTTTCAGCTCAAAATAACGCTATTTGAGCGAGAAAAGCACAAAATGAACATATACTGCACTTTTCACACTAACTCCACACGAATTCAAAAGAAACCATGCTGGCCTTCAAAAACATGCAAGAATTGATGTTTCTAAAGTGGAAATGTCATTCTATGACAGTTTGACAAATAAATACAAATGAATCTAACATACTCATATTCCGTCATTTTCAGCTCAAAATAACGCTATTTGAGCGAGAAAAGCACAAAATGAACATATACTGCACTTTTCACACTAACTCCACACGAATTCAAAAGAAACCATGCTGGCCTTCAAAAACATGCAAGAATTGATGTTTCTAAAGTGGAAATGTCATTCTATGACAGTTTGACAAATAAATACAAATGAATCTAACATACTCATATTCCGTCATTTTCAGCTCAAAATAACGCTATTTGAGCGAGAAAAGCACAAAATGAACATATACTGCACTTTTCACACTAACTCCACACGAATTCAAAAGAAACCATGCTGGCCTTCAAAAACATGCAAGAATTGATGTTTCTAAAGTGGAAATGTCATTCTATGACAGTTTGACAAATAAATACAAATGAATCTAACATACTCATATTCCGTCATTTTCAGCTCAAAATAACGCTATTTGAGCGAGAAAAGCACAAAATGAACATATACTGCACTTTTCACACTAACTCCACACGAATTCAAAAGAAACCATGCTGGCCTTCAAAAACATGCAAGAATTGATGTTTCTAAAGTGGAAATGTCATTCTATGACAGTTTGACAAATAAATACAAATGAATCTAACATACTCATATTCCGTCATTTTCAGCTCAAAATAACGCTATTTGAGCGAGAAAAGCACAAAATGAACATATACTGCACTTTTCACACTAACTCCACACGAATTCAAAAGAAACCATGCTGGCCTTCAAAAACATGCAAGAATTGATGTTTCTAAAGTGGAAATGTCATTCTATGACAGTTTGACAAATAAATACAAATGAATCTAACATACTCATATTCCGTCATTTTCAGCTCAAAATAACGCTATTTGAGCGAGAAAAGCACAAAATGAACATATACTGCACTTTTCACACTAACTCCACACGAATTCAAAAGAAACCATGCTGGCCTTCAAAAACATGCAAGAATTGATGTTTCTAAAGTGGAAATGTCATTCTATGACAGTTTGACAAATAAATACAAATGAATCTAACATACTCATATTCCGTCATTTTCAGCTCAAAATAACGCTATTTGAGCGAGAAAAGCACAAAATGAACATATACTGCACTTTTCACACTAACTCCACACGAATTCAAAAGAAACCATGCTGGCCTTCAAAAACATGCAAGAATTGATGTTTCTAAAGTGGAAATGTCATTCTATGACAGTTTGACAAATAAATACAAATGAATCTAACATACTCATATTCCGTCATTTTCAGCTCAAAATAACGCTATTTGAGCGAGAAAAGCACAAAATGAACATATACTGCACTTTTCACACTAACTCCACACGAATTCAAAAGAAACCATGCTGGCCTTCAAAAACATGCAAGAATTGATGTTTCTAAAGTGGAAATGTCATTCTATGACAGTTTGACAAATAAATACAAATGAATCTAACATACTCATATTCCGTCATTTTCAGCTCAAAATAACGCTATTTGAGCGAGAAAAGCACAAAATGAACATATACTGCACTTTTCACACTAACTCCACACGAATTCAAAAGAAACCATGCTGGCCTTCAAAAACATGCAAGAATTGATGTTTCTAAAGTGGAAATGTCATTCTATGACAGTTTGACAAATAAATACAAATGAATCTAACATACTCATATTCCGTCATTTTCAGCTCAAAATAACGCTATTTGAGCGAGAAAAGCACAAAATGAACATATACTGCACTTTTCACACTAACTCCACACGAATTCAAAAGAAACCATGCTGGCCTTCAAAAACATGCAAGAATTGATGTTTCTAAAGTGGAAATGTCATTCTATGACAGTTTGACAAATAAATACAAATGAATCTAACATACTCATATTCCGTCATTTTCAGCTCAAAATAACGCTATTTGAGCGAGAAAAGCACAAAATGAACATATACTGCACTTTTCACACTAACTCCACACGAATTCAAAAGAAACCATGCTGGCCTTCAAAAACATGCAAGAATTGATGTTTCTAAAGTGGAAATGTCATTCTATGACAGTTTGACAAATAAATACAAATGAATCTAACATACTCATATTCCGTCATTTTCAGCTCAAAATAACGCTATTTGAGCGAGAAAAGCACAAAATGAACATATACTGCACTTTTCACACTAACTCCACACGAATTCAAAAGAAACCATGCTGGCCTTCAAAAACATGCAAGAATTGATGTTTCTAAAGTGGAAATGTCATTCTATGACAGTTTGACAAATAAATACAAATGAATCTAACATACTCATATTCCGTCATTTTCAGCTCAAAATAACGCTATTTGAGCGAGAAAAGCACAAAATGAACATATACTGCACTTTTCACACTAACTCCACACGAATTCAAAAGAAACCATGCTGGCCTTCAAAAACATGCAAGAATTGATGTTTCTAAAGTGGAAATGTCATTCTATGACAGTTTGACAAATAAATACAAATGAATCTAACATACTCATATTCCGTCATTTTCAGCTCAAAATAACGCTATTTGAGCGAGAAAAGCACAAAATGAACATATACTGCACTTTTCACACTAACTCCACACGAATTCAAAAGAAACCATGCTGGCCTTCAAAAACATGCAAGAATTGATGTTTCTAAAGTGGAAATGTCATTCTATGACAGTTTGACAAATAAATACAAATGAATCTAACATACTCATATTCCGTCATTTTCAGCTCAAAATAACGCTATTTGAGCGAGAAAAGCACAAAATGAACATATACTGCACTTTTCACACTAACTCCACACGAATTCAAAAGAAACCATGCTGGCCTTCAAAAACATGCAAGAATTGATGTTTCTAAAGTGGAAATGTCATTCTATGACAGTTTGACAAATAAATACAAATGAATCTAACATACTCATATTCCGTCATTTTCAGCTCAAAATAACGCTATTTGAGCGAGAAAAGCACAAAATGAACATATACTGCACTTTTCACACTAACTCCACACGAATTCAAAAGAAACCATGCTGGCCTTCAAAAACATGCAAGAATTGATGTTTCTAAAGTGGAAATGTCATTCTATGACAGTTTGACAAATAAATACAAATGAATCTAACATACTCATATTCCGTCATTTTCAGCTCAAAATAACGCTATTTGAGCGAGAAAAGCACAAAATGAACATATACTGCACTTTTCACACTAACTCCACACGAATTCAAAAGAAACCATGCTGGCCTTCAAAAACATGCAAGAATTGATGTTTCTAAAGTGGAAATGTCATTCTATGACAGTTTGACAAATAAATACAAATGAATCTAACATACTCATATTCCGTCATTTTCAGCTCAAAATAACGCTATTTGAGCGAGAAAAGCACAAAATGAACATATACTGCACTTTTCACACTAACTCCACACGAATTCAAAAGAAACCATGCTGGCCTTCAAAAACATGCAAGAATTGATGTTTCTAAAGTGGAAATGTCATTCTATGACAGTTTGACAAATAAATACAAATGAATCTAACATACTCATATTCCGTCATTTTCAGCTCAAAATAACGCTATTTGAGCGAGAAAAGCACAAAATGAACATATACTGCACTTTTCACACTAACTCCACACGAATTCAAAAGAAACCATGCTGGCCTTCAAAAACATGCAAGAATTGATGTTTCTAAAGTGGAAATGTCATTCTATGACAGTTTGACAAATAAATACAAATGAATCTAACATACTCATATTCCGTCATTTTCAGCTCAAAATAACGCTATTTGAGCGAGAAAAGCACAAAATGAACATATACTGCACTTTTCACACTAACTCCACACGAATTCAAAAGAAACCATGCTGGCCTTCAAAAACATGCAAGAATTGATGTTTCTAAAGTGGAAATGTCATTCTATGACAGTTTGACAAATAAATACAAATGAATCTAACATACTCATATTCCGTCATTTTCAGCTCAAAATAACGCTATTTGAGCGAGAAAAGCACAAAATGAACATATACTGCACTTTTCACACTAACTCCACACGAATTCAAAAGAAACCATGCTGGCCTTCAAAAACATGCAAGAATTGATGTTTCTAAAGTGGAAATGTCATTCTATGACAGTTTGACAAATAAATACAAATGAATCTAACATACTCATATTCCGTCATTTTCAGCTCAAAATAACGCTATTTGAGCGAGAAAAGCACAAAATGAACATATACTGCACTTTTCACACTAACTCCACACGAATTCAAAAGAAACCATGCTGGCCTTCAAAAACATGCAAGAATTGATGTTTCTAAAGTGGAAATGTCATTCTATGACAGTTTGACAAATAAATACAAATGAATCTAACATACTCATATTCCGTCATTTTCAGCTCAAAATAACGCTATTTGAGCGAGAAAAGCACAAAATGAACATATACTGCACTTTTCACACTAACTCCACACGAATTCAAAAGAAACCATGCTGGCCTTCAAAAACATGCAAGAATTGATGTTTCTAAAGTGGAAATGTCATTCTATGACAGTTTGACAAATAAATACAAATGAATCTAACATACTCATATTCCGTCATTTTCAGCTCAAAATAACGCTATTTGAGCGAGAAAAGCACAAAATGAACATATACTGCACTTTTCACACTAACTCCACACGAATTCAAAAGAAACCATGCTGGCCTTCAAAAACATGCAAGAATTGATGTTTCTAAAGTGGAAATGTCATTCTATGACAGTTTGACAAATAAATACAAATGAATCTAACATACTCATATTCCGTCATTTTCAGCTCAAAATAACGCTATTTGAGCGAGAAAAGCACAAAATGAACATATACTGCACTTTTCACACTAACTCCACACGAATTCAAAAGAAACCATGCTGGCCTTCAAAAACATGCAAGAATTGATGTTTCTAAAGTGGAAATGTCATTCTATGACAGTTTGACAAATAAATACAAATGAATCTAACATACTCATATTCCGTCATTTTCAGCTCAAAATAACGCTATTTGAGCGAGAAAAGCACAAAATGAACATATACTGCACTTTTCACACTAACTCCACACGAATTCAAAAGAAACCATGCTGGCCTTCAAAAACATGCAAGAATTGATGTTTCTAAAGTGGAAATGTCATTCTATGACAGTTTGACAAATAAATACAAATGAATCTAACATACTCATATTCCGTCATTTTCAGCTCAAAATAACGCTATTTGAGCGAGAAAAGCACAAAATGAACATATACTGCACTTTTCACACTAACTCCACACGAATTCAAAAGAAACCATGCTGGCCTTCAAAAACATGCAAGAATTGATGTTTCTAAAGTGGAAATGTCATTCTATGACAGTTTGACAAATAAATACAAATGAATCTAACATACTCATATTCCGTCATTTTCAGCTCAAAATAACGCTATTTGAGCGAGAAAAGCACAAAATGAACATATACTGCACTTTTCACACTAACTCCACACGAATTCAAAAGAAACCATGCTGGCCTTCAAAAACATGCAAGAATTGATGTTTCTAAAGTGGAAATGTCATTCTATGACAGTTTGACAAATAAATACAAATGAATCTAACATACTCATATTCCGTCATTTTCAGCTCAAAATAACGCTATTTGAGCGAGAAAAGCACAAAATGAACATATACTGCACTTTTCACACTAACTCCACACGAATTCAAAAGAAACCATGCTGGCCTTCAAAAACATGCAAGAATTGATGTTTCTAAAGTGGAAATGTCATTCTATGACAGTTTGACAAATAAATACAAATGAATCTAACATACTCATATTCCGTCATTTTCAGCTCAAAATAACGCTATTTGAGCGAGAAAAGCACAAAATGAACATATACTGCACTTTTCACACTAACTCCACACGAATTCAAAAGAAACCATGCTGGCCTTCAAAAACATGCAAGAATTGATGTTTCTAAAGTGGAAATGTCATTCTATGACAGTTTGACAAATAAATACAAATGAATCTAACATACTCATATTCCGTCATTTTCAGCTCAAAATAACGCTATTTGAGCGAGAAAAGCACAAAATGAACATATACTGCACTTTTCACACTAACTCCACACGAATTCAAAAGAAACCATGCTGGCCTTCAAAAACATGCAAGAATTGATGTTTCTAAAGTGGAAATGTCATTCTATGACAGTTTGACAAATAAATACAAATGAATCTAACATACTCATATTCCGTCATTTTCAGCTCAAAATAACGCTATTTGAGCGAGAAAAGCACAAAATGAACATATACTGCACTTTTCACACTAACTCCACACGAATTCAAAAGAAACCATGCTGGCCTTCAAAAACATGCAAGAATTGATGTTTCTAAAGTGGAAATGTCATTCTATGACAGTTTGACAAATAAATACAAATGAATCTAACATACTCATATTCCGTCATTTTCAGCTCAAAATAACGCTATTTGAGCGAGAAAAGCACAAAATGAACATATACTGCACTTTTCACACTAACTCCACACGAATTCAAAAGAAACCATGCTGGCCTTCAAAAACATGCAAGAATTGATGTTTCTAAAGTGGAAATGTCATTCTATGACAGTTTGACAAATAAATACAAATGAATCTAACATACTCATATTCCGTCATTTTCAGCTCAAAATAACGCTATTTGAGCGAGAAAAGCACAAAATGAACATATACTGCACTTTTCACACTAACTCCACACGAATTCAAAAGAAACCATGCTGGCCTTCAAAAACATGCAAGAATTGATGTTTCTAAAGTGGAAATGTCATTCTATGACAGTTTGACAAATAAATACAAATGAATCTAACATACTCATATTCCGTCATTTTCAGCTCAAAATAACGCTATTTGAGCGAGAAAAGCACAAAATGAACATATACTGCACTTTTCACACTAACTCCACACGAATTCAAAAGAAACCATGCTGGCCTTCAAAAACATGCAAGAATTGATGTTTCTAAAGTGGAAATGTCATTCTATGACAGTTTGACAAATAAATACAAATGAATCTAACATACTCATATTCCGTCATTTTCAGCTCAAAATAACGCTATTTGAGCGAGAAAAGCACAAAATGAACATATACTGCACTTTTCACACTAACTCCACACGAATTCAAAAGAAACCATGCTGGCCTTCAAAAACATGCAAGAATTGATGTTTCTAAAGTGGAAATGTCATTCTATGACAGTTTGACAAATAAATACAAATGAATCTAACATACTCATATTCCGTCATTTTCAGCTCAAAATAACGCTATTTGAGCGAGAAAAGCACAAAATGAACATATACTGCACTTTTCACACTAACTCCACACGAATTCAAAAGAAACCATGCTGGCCTTCAAAAACATGCAAGAATTGATGTTTCTAAAGTGGAAATGTCATTCTATGACAGTTTGACAAATAAATACAAATGAATCTAACATACTCATATTCCGTCATTTTCAGCTCAAAATAACGCTATTTGAGCGAGAAAAGCACAAAATGAACATATACTGCACTTTTCACACTAACTCCACACGAATTCAAAAGAAACCATGCTGGCCTTCAAAAACATGCAAGAATTGATGTTTCTAAAGTGGAAATGTCATTCTATGACAGTTTGACAAATAAATACAAATGAATCTAACATACTCATATTCCGTCATTTTCAGCTCAAAATAACGCTATTTGAGCGAGAAAAGCACAAAATGAACATATACTGCACTTTTCACACTAACTCCACACGAATTCAAAAGAAACCATGCTGGCCTTCAAAAACATGCAAGAATTGATGTTTCTAAAGTGGAAATGTCATTCTATGACAGTTTGACAAATAAATACAAATGAATCTAACATACTCATATTCCGTCATTTTCAGCTCAAAATAACGCTATTTGAGCGAGAAAAGCACAAAATGAACATATACTGCACTTTTCACACTAACTCCACACGAATTCAAAAGAAACCATGCTGGCCTTCAAAAACATGCAAGAATTGATGTTTCTAAAGTGGAAATGTCATTCTATGACAGTTTGACAAATAAATACAAATGAATCTAACATACTCATATTCCGTCATTTTCAGCTCAAAATAACGCTATTTGAGCGAGAAAAGCACAAAATGAACATATACTGCACTTTTCACACTAACTCCACACGAATTCAAAAGAAACCATGCTGGCCTTCAAAAACATGCAAGAATTGATGTTTCTAAAGTGGAAATGTCATTCTATGACAGTTTGACAAATAAATACAAATGAATCTAACATACTCATATTCCGTCATTTTCAGCTCAAAATAACGCTATTTGAGCGAGAAAAGCACAAAATGAACATATACTGCACTTTTCACACTAACTCCACACGAATTCAAAAGAAACCATGCTGGCCTTCAAAAACATGCAAGAATTGATGTTTCTAAAGTGGAAATGTCATTCTATGACAGTTTGACAAATAAATACAAATGAATCTAACATACTCATATTCCGTCATTTTCAGCTCAAAATAACGCTATTTGAGCGAGAAAAGCACAAAATGAACATATACTGCACTTTTCACACTAACTCCACACGAATTCAAAAGAAACCATGCTGGCCTTCAAAAACATGCAAGAATTGATGTTTCTAAAGTGGAAATGTCATTCTATGACAGTTTGACAAATAAATACAAATGAATCTAACATACTCATATTCCGTCATTTTCAGCTCAAAATAACGCTATTTGAGCGAGAAAAGCACAAAATGAACATATACTGCACTTTTCACACTAACTCCACACGAATTCAAAAGAAACCATGCTGGCCTTCAAAAACATGCAAGAATTGATGTTTCTAAAGTGGAAATGTCATTCTATGACAGTTTGACAAATAAATACAAATGAATCTAACATACTCATATTCCGTCATTTTCAGCTCAAAATAACGCTATTTGAGCGAGAAAAGCACAAAATGAACATATACTGCACTTTTCACACTAACTCCACACGAATTCAAAAGAAACCATGCTGGCCTTCAAAAACATGCAAGAATTGATGTTTCTAAAGTGGAAATGTCATTCTATGACAGTTTGACAAATAAATACAAATGAATCTAACATACTCATATTCCGTCATTTTCAGCTCAAAATAACGCTATTTGAGCGAGAAAAGCACAAAATGAACATATACTGCACTTTTCACACTAACTCCACACGAATTCAAAAGAAACCATGCTGGCCTTCAAAAACATGCAAGAATTGATGTTTCTAAAGTGGAAATGTCATTCTATGACAGTTTGACAAATAAATACAAATGAATCTAACATACTCATATTCCGTCATTTTCAGCTCAAAATAACGCTATTTGAGCGAGAAAAGCACAAAATGAACATATACTGCACTTTTCACACTAACTCCACACGAATTCAAAAGAAACCATGCTGGCCTTCAAAAACATGCAAGAATTGATGTTTCTAAAGTGGAAATGTCATTCTATGACAGTTTGACAAATAAATACAAATGAATCTAACATACTCATATTCCGTCATTTTCAGCTCAAAATAACGCTATTTGAGCGAGAAAAGCACAAAATGAACATATACTGCACTTTTCACACTAACTCCACACGAATTCAAAAGAAACCATGCTGGCCTTCAAAAACATGCAAGAATTGATGTTTCTAAAGTGGAAATGTCATTCTATGACAGTTTGACAAATAAATACAAATGAATCTAACATACTCATATTCCGTCATTTTCAGCTCAAAATAACGCTATTTGAGCGAGAAAAGCACAAAATGAACATATACTGCACTTTTCACACTAACTCCACACGAATTCAAAAGAAACCATGCTGGCCTTCAAAAACATGCAAGAATTGATGTTTCTAAAGTGGAAATGTCATTCTATGACAGTTTGACAAATAAATACAAATGAATCTAACATACTCATATTCCGTCATTTTCAGCTCAAAATAACGCTATTTGAGCGAGAAAAGCACAAAATGAACATATACTGCACTTTTCACACTAACTCCACACGAATTCAAAAGAAACCATGCTGGCCTTCAAAAACATGCAAGAATTGATGTTTCTAAAGTGGAAATGTCATTCTATGACAGTTTGACAAATAAATACAAATGAATCTAACATACTCATATTCCGTCATTTTCAGCTCAAAATAACGCTATTTGAGCGAGAAAAGCACAAAATGAACATATACTGCACTTTTCACACTAACTCCACACGAATTCAAAAGAAACCATGCTGGCCTTCAAAAACATGCAAGAATTGATGTTTCTAAAGTGGAAATGTCATTCTATGACAGTTTGACAAATAAATACAAATGAATCTAACATACTCATATTCCGTCATTTTCAGCTCAAAATAACGCTATTTGAGCGAGAAAAGCACAAAATGAACATATACTGCACTTTTCACACTAACTCCACACGAATTCAAAAGAAACCATGCTGGCCTTCAAAAACATGCAAGATATTGATGTTTCTAAAGTGGAAATGTCATTCTATGACAGTTTGACAAATAAATACAAATGAATCTAACATACTCATATTCCGTCATTTTCAGCTCAAAATAACGCTATTTGAGCGAGAAAAGCACAAAATGAACATATACTGCACTTTTCACACTAACTCCACACGAATTCAAAAGAAACCATGCTGGCCTTCAAAAACATGCAAGAATTGATGTTTCTAAAGTGGAAATGTCATTCTATGACAGTTTGACAAATAAATACAAATGAATCTAACATACTCATATTCCGTCATTTTCAGCTCAAAATAACGCTATTTGAGCGAGAAAAGCACAAAATGAACATATACTGCACTTTTCACACTAACTCCACACGAATTCAAAAGAAACCATGCTGGCCTTCAAAAACATGCAAGAATTGATGTTTCTAAAGTGGAAATGTCATTCTATGACAGTTTGACAAATAAATACAAATGAATCTAACATACTCATATTCCGTCATTTTCAGCTCAAAATAACGCTATTTGAGCGAGAAAAGCACAAAATGAACATATACTGCACTTTTCACACTAACTCCACACGAATTCAAAAGAAACCATGCTGGCCTTCAAAAACATGCAAGAATTGATGTTTCTAAAGTGGAAATGTCATTCTATGACAGTTTGACAAATAAATACAAATGAATCTAACATACTCATATTCCGTCATTTTCAGCTCAAAATAACGCTATTTGAGCGAGAAAAGCACAAAATGAACATATACTGCACTTTTCACACTAACTCCACACGAATTCAAAAGAAACCATGCTGGCCTTCAAAAACATGCAAGAATTGATGTTTCTAAAGTGGAAATGTCATTCTATGACAGTTTGACAAATAAATACAAATGAATCTAACATACTCATATTCCGTCATTTTCAGCTCAAAATAACGCTATTTGAGCGAGAAAAGCACAAAATGAACATATACTGCACTTTTCACACTAACTCCACACGAATTCAAAAGAAACCATGCTGGCCTTCAAAAACATGCAAGAATTGATGTTTCTAAAGTGGAAATGTCATTCTATGACAGTTTGACAAATAAATACAAATGAATCTAACATACTCATATTCCGTCATTTTCAGCTCAAAATAACGCTATTTGAGCGAGAAAAGCACAAAATGAACATATACTGCACTTTTCACACTAACTCCACACGAATTCAAAAGAAACCATGCTGGCCTTCAAAAACATGCAAGAATTGATGTTTCTAAAGTGGAAATGTCATTCTATGACAGTTTGACAAATAAATACAAATGAATCTAACATACTCATATTCCGTCATTTTCAGCTCAAAATAACGCTATTTGAGCGAGAAAAGCACAAAATGAACATATACTGCACTTTTCACACTAACTCCACACGAATTCAAAAGAAACCATGCTGGCCTTCAAAAACATGCAAGAATTGATGTTTCTAAAGTGGAAATGTCATTCTATGACAGTTTGACAAATAAATACAAATGAATCTAACATACTCATATTCCGTCATTTTCAGCTCAAAATAACGCTATTTGAGCGAGAAAAGCACAAAATGAACATATACTGCACTTTTCACACTAACTCCACACGAATTCAAAAGAAACCATGCTGGCCTTCAAAAACATGCAAGAATTGATGTTTCTAAAGTGGAAATGTCATTCTATGACAGTTTGACAAATAAATACAAATGAATCTAACATACTCATATTCCGTCATTTTCAGCTCAAAATAACGCTATTTGAGCGAGAAAAGCACAAAATGAACATATACTGCACTTTTCACACTAACTCCACACGAATTCAAAAGAAACCATGCTGGCCTTCAAAAACATGCAAGAATTGATGTTTCTAAAGTGGAAATGTCATTCTATGACAGTTTGACAAATAAATACAAATGAATCTAACATACTCATATTCCGTCATTTTCAGCTCAAAATAACGCTATTTGAGCGAGAAAAGCACAAAATGAACATATACTGCACTTTTCACACTAACTCCACACGAATTCAAAAGAAACCATGCTGGCCTTCAAAAACATGCAAGAATTGATGTTTCTAAAGTGGAAATGTCATTCTATGACAGTTTGACAAATAAATACAAATGAATCTAACATACTCATATTCCGTCATTTTCAGCTCAAAATAACGCTATTTGAGCGAGAAAAGCACAAAATGAACATATACTGCACTTTTCACACTAACTCCACACGAATTCAAAAGAAACCATGCTGGCCTTCAAAAACATGCAAGAATTGATGTTTCTAAAGTGGAAATGTCATTCTATGACAGTTTGACAAATAAATACAAATGAATCTAACATACTCATATTCCGTCATTTTCAGCTCAAAATAACGCTATTTGAGCGAGAAAAGCACAAAATGAACATATACTGCACTTTTCACACTAACTCCACACGAATTCAAAAGAAACCATGCTGGCCTTCAAAAACATGCAAGAATTGATGTTTCTAAAGTGGAAATGTCATTCTATGACAGTTTGACAAATAAATACAAATGAATCTAACATACTCATATTCCGTCATTTTCAGCTCAAAATAACGCTATTTGAGCGAGAAAAGCACAAAATGAACATATACTGCACTTTTCACACTAACTCCACACGAATTCAAAAGAAACCATGCTGGCCTTCAAAAACATGCAAGAATTGATGTTTCTAAAGTGGAAATGTCATTCTATGACAGTTTGACAAATAAATACAAATGAATCTAACATACTCATATTCCGTCATTTTCAGCTCAAAATAACGCTATTTGAGCGAGAAAAGCACAAAATGAACATATACTGCACTTTTCACACTAACTCCACACGAATTCAAAAGAAACCATGCTGGCCTTCAAAAACATGCAAGAATTGATGTTTCTAAAGTGGAAATGTCATTCTATGACAGTTTGACAAATAAATACAAATGAATCTAACATACTCATATTCCGTCATTTTCAGCTCAAAATAACGCTATTTGAGCGAGAAAAGCACAAAATGAACATATACTGCACTTTTCACACTAACTCCACACGAATTCAAAAGAAACCATGCTGGCCTTCAAAAACATGCAAGAATTGATGTTTCTAAAGTGGAAATGTCATTCTATGACAGTTTGACAAATAAATACAAATGAATCTAACATACTCATATTCCGTCATTTTCAGCTCAAAATAACGCTATTTGAGCGAGAAAAGCACAAAATGAACATATACTGCACTTTTCACACTAACTCCACACGAATTCAAAAGAAACCATGCTGGCCTTCAAAAACATGCAAGAATTGATGTTTCTAAAGTGGAAATGTCATTCTATGACAGTTTGACAAATAAATACAAATGAATCTAACATACTCATATTCCGTCATTTTCAGCTCAAAATAACGCTATTTGAGCGAGAAAAGCACAAAATGAACATATACTGCACTTTTCACACTAACTCCACACGAATTCAAAAGAAACCATGCTGGCCTTCAAAAACATGCAAGAATTGATGTTTCTAAAGTGGAAATGTCATTCTATGACAGTTTGACAAATAAATACAAATGAATCTAACATACTCATATTCCGTCATTTTCAGCTCAAAATAACGCTATTTGAGCGAGAAAAGCACAAAATGAACATATACTGCACTTTTCACACTAACTCCACACGAATTCAAAAGAAACCATGCTGGCCTTCAAAAACATGCAAGAATTGATGTTTCTAAAGTGGAAATGTCATTCTATGACAGTTTGACAAATAAATACAAATGAATCTAACATACTCATATTCCGTCATTTTCAGCTCAAAATAACGCTATTTGAGCGAGAAAAGCACAAAATGAACATATACTGCACTTTTCACACTAACTCCACACGAATTCAAAAGAAACCATGCTGGCCTTCAAAAACATGCAAGAATTGATGTTTCTAAAGTGGAAATGTCATTCTATGACAGTTTGACAAATAAATACAAATGAATCTAACATACTCATATTCCGTCATTTTCAGCTCAAAATAACGCTATTTGAGCGAGAAAAGCACAAAATGAACATATACTGCACTTTTCACACTAACTCCACACGAATTCAAAAGAAACCATGCTGGCCTTCAAAAACATGCAAGAATTGATGTTTCTAAAGTGGAAATGTCATTCTATGACAGTTTGACAAATAAATACAAATGAATCTAACATACTCATATTCCGTCATTTTCAGCTCAAAATAACGCTATTTGAGCGAGAAAAGCACAAAATGAACATATACTGCACTTTTCACACTAACTCCACACGAATTCAAAAGAAACCATGCTGGCCTTCAAAAACATGCAAGAATTGATGTTTCTAAAGTGGAAATGTCATTCTATGACAGTTTGACAAATAAATACAAATGAATCTAACATACTCATATTCCGTCATTTTCAGCTCAAAATAACGCTATTTGAGCGAGAAAAGCACAAAATGAACATATACTGCACTTTTCACACTAACTCCACACGAATTCAAAAGAAACCATGCTGGCCTTCAAAAACATGCAAGAATTGATGTTTCTAAAGTGGAAATGTCATTCTATGACAGTTTGACAAATAAATACAAATGAATCTAACATACTCATATTCCGTCATTTTCAGCTCAAAATAACGCTATTTGAGCGAGAAAAGCACAAAATGAACATATACTGCACTTTTCACACTAACTCCACACGAATTCAAAAGAAACCATGCTGGCCTTCAAAAACATGCAAGAATTGATGTTTCTAAAGTGGAAATGTCATTCTATGACAGTTTGACAAATAAATACAAATGAATCTAACATACTCATATTCCGTCATTTTCAGCTCAAAATAACGCTATTTGAGCGAGAAAAGCACAAAATGAACATATACTGCACTTTTCACACTAACTCCACACGAATTCAAAAGAAACCATGCTGGCCTTCAAAAACATGCAAGAATTGATGTTTCTAAAGTGGAAATGTCATTCTATGACAGTTTGACAAATAAATACAAATGAATCTAACATACTCATATTCCGTCATTTTCAGCTCAAAATAACGCTATTTGAGCGAGAAAAGCACAAAATGAACATATACTGCACTTTTCACACTAACTCCACACGAATTCAAAAGAAACCATGCTGGCCTTCAAAAACATGCAAGAATTGATGTTTCTAAAGTGGAAATGTCATTCTATGACAGTTTGACAAATAAATACAAATGAATCTAACATACTCATATTCCGTCATTTTCAGCTCAAAATAACGCTATTTGAGCGAGAAAAGCACAAAATGAACATATACTGCACTTTTCACACTAACTCCACACGAATTCAAAAGAAACCATGCTGGCCTTCAAAAACATGCAAGAATTGATGTTTCTAAAGTGGAAATGTCATTCTATGACAGTTTGACAAATAAATACAAATGAATCTAACATACTCATATTCCGTCATTTTCAGCTCAAAATAACGCTATTTGAGCGAGAAAAGCACAAAATGAACATATACTGCACTTTTCACACTAACTCCACACGAATTCAAAAGAAACCATGCTGGCCTTCAAAAACATGCAAGAATTGATGTTTCTAAAGTGGAAATGTCATTCTATGACAGTTTGACAAATAAATACAAATGAATCTAACATACTCATATTCCGTCATTTTCAGCTCAAAATAACGCTATTTGAGCGAGAAAAGCACAAAATGAACATATACTGCACTTTTCACACTAACTCCACACGAATTCAAAAGAAACCATGCTGGCCTTCAAAAACATGCAAGAATTGATGTTTCTAAAGTGGAAATGTCATTCTATGACAGTTTGACAAATAAATACAAATGAATCTAACATACTCATATTCCGTCATTTTCAGCTCAAAATAACGCTATTTGAGCGAGAAAAGCACAAAATGAACATATACTGCACTTTTCACACTAACTCCACACGAATTCAAAAGAAACCATGCTGGCCTTCAAAAACATGCAAGAATTGATGTTTCTAAAGTGGAAATGTCATTCTATGACAGTTTGACAAATAAATACAAATGAATCTAACATACTCATATTCCGTCATTTTCAGCTCAAAATAACGCTATTTGAGCGAGAAAAGCACAAAATGAACATATACTGCACTTTTCACACTAACTCCACACGAATTCAAAAGAAACCATGCTGGCCTTCAAAAACATGCAAGAATTGATGTTTCTAAAGTGGAAATGTCATTCTATGACAGTTTGACAAATAAATACAAATGAATCTAACATACTCATATTCCGTCATTTTCAGCTCAAAATAACGCTATTTGAGCGAGAAAAGCACAAAATGAACATATACTGCACTTTTCACACTAACTCCACACGAATTCAAAAGAAACCATGCTGGCCTTCAAAAACATGCAAGAATTGATGTTTCTAAAGTGGAAATGTCATTCTATGACAGTTTGACAAATAAATACAAATGAATCTAACATACTCATATTCCGTCATTTTCAGCTCAAAATAACGCTATTTGAGCGAGAAAAGCACAAAATGAACATATACTGCACTTTTCACACTAACTCCACACGAATTCAAAAGAAACCATGCTGGCCTTCAAAAACATGCAAGATATTGATGTTTCTAAAGTGGAAATGTCATTCTATGACAGTTTGACAAATAAATACAAATGAATCTAACATACTCATATTCCGTCATTTTCAGCTCAAAATAACGCTATTTGAGCGAGAAAAGCACAAAATGAACATATACTGCACTTTTCACACTAACTCCACACGAATTCAAAAGAAACCATGCTGGCCTTCAAAAACATGCAAGAATTGATGTTTCTAAAGTGGAAATGTCATTCTATGACAGTTTGACAAATAAATACAAATGAATCTAACATACTCATATTCCGTCATTTTCAGCTCAAAATAACGCTATTTGAGCGAGAAAAGCACAAAATGAACATATACTGCACTTTTCACACTAACTCCACACGAATTCAAAAGAAACCATGCTGGCCTTCAAAAACATGCAAGAATTGATGTTTCTAAAGTGGAAATGTCATTCTATGACAGTTTGACAAATAAATACAAATGAATCTAACATACTCATATTCCGTCATTTTCAGCTCAAAATAACGCTATTTGAGCGAGAAAAGCACAAAATGAACATATACTGCACTTTTCACACTAACTCCACACGAATTCAAAAGAAACCATGCTGGCCTTCAAAAACATGCAAGAATTGATGTTTCTAAAGTGGAAATGTCATTCTATGACAGTTTGACAAATAAATACAAATGAATCTAACATACTCATATTCCGTCATTTTCAGCTCAAAATAACGCTATTTGAGCGAGAAAAGCACAAAATGAACATATACTGCACTTTTCACACTAACTCCACACGAATTCAAAAGAAACCATGCTGGCCTTCAAAAACATGCAAGAATTGATGTTTCTAAAGTGGAAATGTCATTCTATGACAGTTTGACAAATAAATACAAATGAATCTAACATACTCATATTCCGTCATTTTCAGCTCAAAATAACGCTATTTGAGCGAGAAAAGCACAAAATGAACATATACTGCACTTTTCACACTAACTCCACACGAATTCAAAAGAAACCATGCTGGCCTTCAAAAACATGCGAGATATTGATGTTTCTAAAGTGGAAATGTCATTCTATGACAGTTTGACAAATAAATACAAATGAATCTAACATACTCATATTCCGTCATTTTCAGCTCAAAATAACGCTATTTGAGCGAGAAAAGCACAAAATGAACATATACTGCACTTTTCACACTAACTCCACACGAATTCAAAAGAAACCATGCTGGCCTTCAAAAACATGCAAGAATTGATGTTTCTAAAGTGGAAATGTCATTCTATGACAGTTTGACAAATAAATACAAATGAATCTAACATACTCATATTCCGTCATTTTCAGCTCAAAATAACGCTATTTGAGCGAGAAAAGCACAAAATGAACATATACTGCACTTTTCACACTAACTCCACACGAATTCAAAAGAAACCATGCTGGCCTTCAAAAACATGCAAGAATTGATGTTTCTAAAGTGGAAATGTCATTCTATGACAGTTTGACAAATAAATACAAATGAATCTAACATACTCATATTCCGTCATTTTCAGCTCAAAATAACGCTATTTGAGCGAGAAAAGCACAAAATGAACATATACTGCACTTTTCACACTAACTCCACACGAATTCAAAAGAAACCATGCTGGCCTTCAAAAACATGCAAGAATTGATGTTTCTAAAGTGGAAATGTCATTCTATGACAGTTTGACAAATAAATACAAATGAATCTAACATACTCATATTCCGTCATTTTCAGCTCAAAATAACGCTATTTGAGCGAGAAAAGCACAAAATGAACATATACTGCACTTTTCACACTAACTCCACACGAATTCAAAAGAAACCATGCTGGCCTTCAAAAACATGCAAGAATTGATGTTTCTAAAGTGGAAATGTCATTCTATGACAGTTTGACAAATAAATACAAATGAATCTAACATACTCATATTCCGTCATTTTCAGCTCAAAATAACGCTATTTGAGCGAGAAAAGCACAAAATGAACATATACTGCACTTTTCACACTAACTCCACACGAATTCAAAAGAAACCATGCTGGCCTTCAAAAACATGCGAGATATTGATGTTTCTAAAGTGGAAATGTCATTCTATGACAGTTTGACAAATAAATACAAATGAATCTAACATACTCATATTCCGTCATTTTCAGCTCAAAATAACGCTATTTGAGCGAGAAAAGCACAAAATGAACATATACTGCACTTTTCACACTAACTCCACACGAATTCAAAAGAAACCATGCTGGCCTTCAAAAACATGCAAGAATTGATGTTTCTAAAGTGGAAATGTCATTCTATGACAGTTTGACAAATAAATACAAATGAATCTAACATACTCATATTCCGTCATTTTCAGCTCAAAATAACGCTATTTGAGCGAGAAAAGCACAAAATGAACATATACTGCACTTTTCACACTAACTCCACACGAATTCAAAAGAAACCATGCTGGCCTTCAAAAACATGCGAGATATTGATGTTTCTAAAGTGGAAATGTCATTCTATGACAGTTTGACAAATAAATACAAATGAATCTAACATACTCATATTCCGTCATTTTCAGCTCAAAATAACGCTATTTGAGCGAGAAAAGCACAAAATGAACATATACTGCACTTTTCACACTAACTCCACACGAATTCAAAAGAAACCATGCTGGCCTTCAAAAACATGCAAGAATTGATGTTTCTAAAGTGGAAATGTCATTCTATGACAGTTTGACAAATAAATACAAATGAATCTAACATACTCATATTCCGTCATTTTCAGCTCAAAATAACGCTATTTGAGCGAGAAAAGCACAAAATGAACATATACTGCACTTTTCACACTAACTCCACACGAATTCAAAAGAAACCATGCTGGCCTTCAAAAACATGCAAGAATTGATGTTTCTAAAGTGGAAATGTCATTCTATGACAGTTTGACAAATAAATACAAATGAATCTAACATACTCATATTCCGTCATTTTCAGCTCAAAATAACGCTATTTGAGCGAGAAAAGCACAAAATGAACATATACTGCACTTTTCACACTAACTCCACACGAATTCAAAAGAAACCATGCTGGCCTTCAAAAACATGCAAGAATTGATGTTTCTAAAGTGGAAATGTCATTCTATGACAGTTTGACAAATAAATACAAATGAATCTAACATACTCATATTCCGTCATTTTCAGCTCAAAATAACGCTATTTGAGCGAGAAAAGCACAAAATGAACATATACTGCACTTTTCACACTAACTCCACACGAATTCAAAAGAAACCATGCTGGCCTTCAAAAACATGCAAGAATTGATGTTTCTAAAGTGGAAATGTCATTCTATGACAGTTTGACAAATAAATACAAATGAATCTAACATACTCATATTCCGTCATTTTCAGCTCAAAATAACGCTATTTGAGCGAGAAAAGCACAAAATGAACATATACTGCACTTTTCACACTAACTCCACACGAATTCAAAAGAAACCATGCTGGCCTTCAAAAACATGCAAGAATTGATGTTTCTAAAGTGGAAATGTCATTCTATGACAGTTTGACAAATAAATACAAATGAATCTAACATACTCATATTCCGTCATTTTCAGCTCAAAATAACGCTATTTGAGCGAGAAAAGCACAAAATGAACATATACTGCACTTTTCACACTAACTCCACACGAATTCAAAAGAAACCATGCTGGCCTTCAAAAACATGCAAGAATTGATGTTTCTAAAGTGGAAATGTCATTCTATGACAGTTTGACAAATAAATACAAATGAATCTAACATACTCATATTCCGTCATTTTCAGCTCAAAATAACGCTATTTGAGCGAGAAAAGCACAAAATGAACATATACTGCACTTTTCACACTAACTCCACACGAATTCAAAAGAAACCATGCTGGCCTTCAAAAACATGCAAGAATTGATGTTTCTAAAGTGGAAATGTCATTCTATGACAGTTTGACAAATAAATACAAATGAATCTAACATACTCATATTCCGTCATTTTCAGCTCAAAATAACGCTATTTGAGCGAGAAAAGCACAAAATGAACATATACTGCACTTTTCACACTAACTCCACACGAATTCAAAAGAAACCATGCTGGCCTTCAAAAACATGCAAGAATTGATGTTTCTAAAGTGGAAATGTCATTCTATGACAGTTTGACAAATAAATACAAATGAATCTAACATACTCATATTCCGTCATTTTCAGCTCAAAATAACGCTATTTGAGCGAGAAAAGCACAAAATGAACATATACTGCACTTTTCACACTAACTCCACACGAATTCAAAAGAAACCATGCTGGCCTTCAAAAACATGCAAGAATTGATGTTTCTAAAGTGGAAATGTCATTCTATGACAGTTTGACAAATAAATACAAATGAATCTAACATACTCATATTCCGTCATTTTCAGCTCAAAATAACGCTATTTGAGCGAGAAAAGCACAAAATGAACATATACTGCACTTTTCACACTAACTCCACACGAATTCAAAAGAAACCATGCTGGCCTTCAAAAACATGCAAGAATTGATGTTTCTAAAGTGGAAATGTCATTCTATGACAGTTTGACAAATAAATACAAATGAATCTAACATACTCATATTCCGTCATTTTCAGCTCAAAATAACGCTATTTGAGCGAGAAAAGCACAAAATGAACATATACTGCACTTTTCACACTAACTCCACACGAATTCAAAAGAAACCATGCTGGCCTTCAAAAACATGCAAGAATTGATGTTTCTAAAGTGGAAATGTCATTCTATGACAGTTTGACAAATAAATACAAATGAATCTAACATACTCATATTCCGTCATTTTCAGCTCAAAATAACGCTATTTGAGCGAGAAAAGCACAAAATGAACATATACTGCACTTTTCACACTAACTCCACACGAATTCAAAAGAAACCATGCTGGCCTTCAAAAACATGCAAGAATTGATGTTTCTAAAGTGGAAATGTCATTCTATGACAGTTTGACAAATAAATACAAATGAATCTAACATACTCATATTCCGTCATTTTCAGCTCAAAATAACGCTATTTGAGCGAGAAAAGCACAAAATGAACATATACTGCACTTTTCACACTAACTCCACACGAATTCAAAAGAAACCATGCTGGCCTTCAAAAACATGCAAGAATTGATGTTTCTAAAGTGGAAATGTCATTCTATGACAGTTTGACAAATAAATACAAATGAATCTAACATACTCATATTCCGTCATTTTCAGCTCAAAATAACGCTATTTGAGCGAGAAAAGCACAAAATGAACATATACTGCACTTTTCACACTAACTCCACACGAATTCAAAAGAAACCATGCTGGCCTTCAAAAACATGCAAGAATTGATGTTTCTAAAGTGGAAATGTCATTCTATGACAGTTTGACAAATAAATACAAATGAATCTAACATACTCATATTCCGTCATTTTCAGCTCAAAATAACGCTATTTGAGCGAGAAAAGCACAAAATGAACATATACTGCACTTTTCACACTAACTCCACACGAATTCAAAAGAAACCATGCTGGCCTTCAAAAACATGCAAGAATTGATGTTTCTAAAGTGGAAATGTCATTCTATGACAGTTTGACAAATAAATACAAATGAATCTAACATACTCATATTCCGTCATTTTCAGCTCAAAATAACGCTATTTGAGCGAGAAAAGCACAAAATGAACATATACTGCACTTTTCACACTAACTCCACACGAATTCAAAAGAAACCATGCTGGCCTTCAAAAACATGCAAGAATTGATGTTTCTAAAGTGGAAATGTCACTCTATGACAGTTTGACAAATAAATACAAATGAATCTAACATACTCATATTCCGTCATTTTCAGGTCAAAATAACGCTATTTGAGCGAGAAAAGCACAAAATGAACATATACTGCACTTTTCACACTAACTCCACACGAATTCAAAAGAAACCATGCTGGCCTTCAAAAACATGCAAGAATTGATGTTTCTAAAGTGGAAATGTCATTCAATGACAGTTTGACAAATAAATACAAATGAATCTAACATACTCATATTCCGTCATTTTCAGGTCAAAATAACGCTATTTGAGCGAGAAAAGCACAAAATGAACATATACTGCACTTTTCACACTAACTCCACACGAATTCAAAAGAAACCATGCTGGCCTTCAAAAACATGCAAGAATTGATGTTTCTAAAGTGGAAATGTCATTCTATGACAGTTTGACAAATAAATACAAATGAATCTAACATACTCATATTCCGTCATTTTCAGCTCAAAATAACGCTATTTGAGCGAGAAAAGCACAAAATGAACATATACTGCACTTTTCACACTAACTCCACACGAATTCAAAAGAAACCATGCTGGCCTTCAAAAACATGCAAGAATTGATGTTTCTAAAGTGGAAATGTCATTCTATGACAGTTTGACAAATAAATACAAATGAATCTAACATACTCATATTCCGTCATTTTCAGCTCAAAATAACGCTATTTGAGCGAGAAAAGCACAAAATGAACATATACTGCACTTTTCACACTAACTCCACACGAATTCAAAAGAAACCATGCTGGCCTTCAAAAACATGCAAGAATTGATGTTTCTAAAGTGGAAATGTCATTCTATGACAGTTTGACAAATAAATACAAATGAATCTAACATACTCATATTCCGTCATTTTCAGCTCAAAATAACGCTATTTGAGCGAGAAAAGCACAAAATGAACATATACTGCACTTTTCACACTAAGTCCACACGAATTCAAAAGAAACCATGCTGGCCTTCAAAAACATGCAAGAATTGATGTTTCTAAAGTGGAAATGTCATTCTATGACAGTTTGACAAATAAATACAAATGAATCTAACATACTCATATTCCGTCATTTTCAGCTCAAAATAACGCTATTTGAGCGAGAAAAGCACAATAAGACACTATTTGAGCGAGAAAAGCACAAAATCAACACTTGCTGCACTTTTCACACTAACTCAACACGAATTCAAAATAAACCATGCTGTCCTTCAAAAACATGCAAGAATTGATGTTTCTAAAGTGGAAATGTCATTCTCAGACAGTTTGACACATTAATACAAACGAATCTAAAATAATCACATTCATGTCATTTTCTTTTCAGAGTAACGCTACCTGAGCGGAAACAGCACGAAAATACGCAATTTGAGCAGATAAGCACAAAATTAACACGCTGCACTTTTCACACTAACTCAACACGAATTCAAAAGAAACCATGCTGTCCTTCAATAACATGCAAGAATTCATGTTTCTAAAGTGGAAATGTCATTCTCAGACAGTTTGACACATTAATACAAACGAATCTAAAATAACCACATTCATGTCATTTTCCCGTCAGAATAACGCTATTTGAGCGAGAAAAGCACAAAATGAACATATACTGCACTTTTCACACTAACTCCACACGAATTCAAAAGAAACCATGCTGGCCTTCAAAAACATGCAAGAATTGATGTTTCTAAAGTGGAAATGTCATTCTATGACAGTTTGACAAATAAATACAAATGAATCTAACATACTCATATTCCGTCATTTTCAGCTCAAAATAACGCTATTTGAGCGAGAAAAGCACAAAATGAACATATACTGCACTTTTCACACTAACTCCACACGAATTCAAAAGAAACCATGCTGGCCTTCAAAAACATGCAAGAATTGATGTTTCTAAAGTGGAAATGTCATTCTATGACAGTTTGACAAATAAATACAAATGAATCTAACATACTCATATTCCGTCATTTTCAGGTCAAAATAACGCTATTTGAGCGAGAAAAGCACAAAATGAACATATACTGCACTTTTCACACTAACTCCACACGAATTCAAAAGAAACCATGCTGGCCTTCAAAAACATGCAAGAATTGATGTTTCTAAAGTGGAAATGTCATTCTATGACAGTTTGACAAATAAATACAAATGAATCTAACATACTCATATTCCGTCATTTTCAGGTCAAAATAACGCTATTTGAGCGAGAAAAGCACAAAATGAACATATACTGCACTTTTCACACTAACTCCACACGAATTCAAAAGAAACCATGCTGGCCTTCAAAAACATGCAAGAATTGATGTTTCTAAAGTGGAAATGTCATTCTATGACAGTTTGACAAATAAATACAAATGAATCTAACATACTCATATTCCGTCATTTTCAGCTCAAAATAACGCTATTTGAGCGAGAAAAGCACAAAATGAACATATACTGCACTTTTCACACTAACTCCACACGAATTCAAAAGAAACCATGCTGGCCTTCAAAAACATGCAAGAATTGATGTTTCTAAAGTGGAAATGTCATTCTATGACAGTTTGACAAATAAATACAAATGAATCTAACATACTCATATTCCGTCATTTTCAGCTCAAAATAACGCTATTTGAGCGAGAAAAGCACAAAATGAACATATACTGCACTTTTCACACTAACTCCACACGAATTCAAAAGAAACCATGCTGGCCTTCAAAAACATGCAAGAATTGATGTTTCTAAAGTGGAAATGTCATTCTATGACAGTTTGACAAATAAATACAAATGAATCTAACATACTCATATTCCGTCATTTTCAGCTCAAAATAACGCTATTTGAGCGAGAAAAGCACAAAATGAACATATACTGCACTTTTCACACTAACTCCACACGAATTCAAAAGAAACCATGCTGGCCTTCAAAAACATGCAAGAATTGATGTTTCTAAAGTGGAAATGTCATTCTATGACAGTTTGACAAATAAATACAAATGAATCTAACATACTCATATTCCGTCATTTTCAGCTCAAAATAACGCTATTTGAGCGAGAAAAGCACAAAATGAACATATACTGCACTTTTCACACTAACTCCACACGAATTCAAAAGAAACCATGCTGGCCTTCAAAAACATGCAAGAATTGATGTTTCTAAAGTGGAAATGTCATTCTATGACAGTTTGACAAATAAATACAAATGAATCTAACATACTCATATTCCGTCATTTTCAGCTCAAAATAACGCTATTTGAGCGAGAAAAGCACAAAATGAACATATACTGCACTTTTCACACTAACTCCACACGAATTCAAAAGAAACCATGCTGGCCTTCAAAAACATGCAAGAATTGATGTTTCTAAAGTGGAAATGTCACTCTATGACAGTTTGACAAATAAATACAAATGAATCTAACATACTCATATTCCGTCATTTTCAGGTCAAAATAACGCTATTTGAGCGAGAAAAGCACAAAATGAACATATACTGCACTTTTCACACTAACTCCACACGAATTCAAAAGAAACCATGCTGGCCTTCAAAAACATGCAAGAATTGATGTTTCTAAAGTGGAAATGTCATTCAATGACAGTTTGACAAATAAATACAAATGAATCTAACATACTCATATTCCGTCATTTTCAGGTCAAAATAACGCTATTTGAGCGAGAAAAGCACAAAATGAACATATACTGCACTTTTCACACTAACTCCACACGAATTCAAAAGAAACCATGCTGGCCTTCAAAAACATGCAAGAATTGATGTTTCTAAAGTGGAAATGTCATTCTATGACAGTTTGACAAATAAATACAAATGAATCTAACATACTCATATTCCGTCATTTTCAGCTCAAAATAACGCTATTTGAGCGAGAAAAGCACAAAATGAACATATACTGCACTTTTCACACTAACTCCACACGAATTCAAAAGAAACCATGCTGGCCTTCAAAAACATGCAAGAATTGATGTTTCTAAAGTGGAAATGTCATTCTATGACAGTTTGACAAATAAATACAAATGAATCTAACATACTCATATTCCGTCATTTTCAGCTCAAAATAACGCTATTTGAGCGAGAAAAGCACAAAATGAACATATACTGCACTTTTCACACTAACTCCACACGAATTCAAAAGAAACCATGCTGGCCTTCAAAAACATGCAAGAATTGATGTTTCTAAAGTGGAAATGTCACTCTATGACAGTTTGACAAATAAATACAAATGAATCTAACATACTCATATTCCGTCATTTTCAGGTCAAAATAACGCTATTTGAGCGAGAAAAGCACAAAATGAACATATACTGCACTTTTCACACTAACTCCACACGAATTCAAAAGAAACCATGCTGGCCTTCAAAAACATGCAAGAATTGATGTTTCTAAAGTGGAAATGTCATTCAATGACAGTTTGACAAATAAATACAAATGAATCTAACATACTCATATTCCGTCATTTTCAGGTCAAAATAACGCTATTTGAGCGAGAAAAGCACAAAATGAACATATACTGCACTTTTCACACTAACTCCACACGAATTCAAAAGAAACCATGCTGGCCTTCAAAAACATGCAAGAATTGATGTTTCTAAAGTGGAAATGTCATTCTATGACAGTTTGACAAATAAATACAAATGAATCTAACATACTCATATTCCGTCATTTTCAGCTCAAAATAACGCTATTTGAGCGAGAAAAGCACAAAATGAACATATACTGCACTTTTCACACTAACTCCACACGAATTCAAAAGAAACCATGCTGGCCTTCAAAAACATGCAAGAATTGATGTTTCTAAAGTGGAAATGTCATTCTATGACAGTTTGACAAATAAATACAAATGAATCTAACATACTCATATTCCGTCATTTTCAGCTCAAAATAACGCTATTTGAGCGAGAAAAGCACAAAATGAACATATACTGCACTTTTCACACTAACTCCACACGAATTCAAAAGAAACCATGCTGGCCTTCAAAAACATGCAAGAATTGATGTTTCTAAAGTGGAAATGTCATTCTATGACAGTTTGACAAATAAATACAAATGAATCTAACATACTCATATTCCGTCATTTTCAGCTCAAAATAACGCTATTTGAGCGAGAAAAGCACAAAATGAACATATACTGCACTTTTCACACTAAGTCCACACGAATTCAAAAGAAACCATGCTGGCCTTCAAAAACATGCAAGAATTGATGTTTCTAAAGTGGAAATGTCATTCTATGACAGTTTGACAAATAAATACAAATGAATCTAACATACTCATATTCCGTCATTTTCAGCTCAAAATAACGCTATTTGAGCGAGAAAAGCACAATAAGACACTATTTGAGCGAGAAAAGCACAAAATCAACACTTGCTGCACTTTTCACACTAACTCAACACGAATTCAAAATAAACCATGCTGTCCTTCAAAAACATGCAAGAATTGATGTTTCTAAAGTGGAAATGTCATTCTCAGACAGTTTGACACATTAATACAAACGAATCTAAAATAATCACATTCATGTCATTTTCTTTTCAGAGTAACGCTACCTGAGCGGAAACAGCACGAAAATACGCAATTTGAGCAGATAAGCACAAAATTAACACGCTGCACTTTTCACACTAACTCAACACGAATTCAAAAGAAACCATGCTGTCCTTCAATAACATGCAAGAATTCATGTTTCTAAAGTGGAAATGTCATTCTCAGACAGTTTGACACATTAATACAAACGAATCTAAAATAACCACATTCATGTCATTTTCCCGTCAGAATAACGCTATTTGAGCGAGAAAAGCACAAAATGAACATATACTGCACTTTTCACACTAACTCCACACGAATTCAAAAGAAACCATGCTGGCCTTCAAAAACATGCAAGAATTGATGTTTCTAAAGTGGAAATGTCATTCTATGACAGTTTGACAAATAAATACAAATGAATCTAACATACTCATATTCCGTCATTTTCAGCTCAAAATAACGCTATTTGAGCGAGAAAAGCACAAAATGAACATATACTGCACTTTTCACACTAACTCCACACGAATTCAAAAGAAACCATGCTGGCCTTCAAAAACATGCAAGAATTGATGTTTCTAAAGTGGAAATGTCATTCTATGACAGTTTGACAAATAAATACAAATGAATCTAACATACTCATATTCCGTCATTTTCAGGTCAAAATAACGCTATTTGAGCGAGAAAAGCACAAAATGAACATATACTGCACTTTTCACACTAACTCCACACGAATTCAAAAGAAACCATGCTGGCCTTCAAAAACATGCAAGAATTGATGTTTCTAAAGTGGAAATGTCATTCTATGACAGTTTGACAAATAAATACAAATGAATCTAACATACTCATATTCCGTCATTTTCAGCTCAAAATAACGCTATTTGAGCGAGAAAAGCACAAAATGAACATATACTGCACTTTTCACACTAACTCCACACGAATTCAAAAGAAACCATGCTGGCCTTCAAAAACATGCAAGAATTGATGTTTCTAAAGTGGAAATGTCATTCTATGACAGTTTGACAAATAAATACAAATGAATCTAACATACTCATATTCCGTCATTTTCAGGTCAAAATAACGCTATTTGAGCGAGAAAAGCACAAAATGAACATATACTGCACTTTTCACACTAACTCCACACGAATTCAAAAGAAACCATGCTGGCCTTCAAAAACATGCAAGAATTGATGTTTCTAAAGTGGAAATGTCATTCTATGACAGTTTGACAAATAAATACAAATGAATCTAACATACTCATATTCCGTCATTTTCAGGTCAAAATAACGCTATTTGAGCGAGAAAAGCACAAAATGAACATATACTGCACTTTTCACACTAACTCCACACGAATTCAAAAGAAACCATGCTGGCCTTCAAAAACATGCAAGAATTGATGTTTCTAAAGTGGAAATGTCATTCTATGACAGTTTGACAAATAAATACAAATGAATCTAACATACTCATATTCCGTCATTTTCAGCTCAAAATAACGCTATTTGAGCGAGAAAAGCACAAAATGAACATATACTGCACTTTTCACACTAACTCCACACGAATTCAAAAGAAACCATGCTGGCCTTCAAAAACATGCAAGAATTGATGTTTCTAAAGTGGAAATGTCATTCTATGACAGTTTGACAAATAAATACAAATGAATCTAACATACTCATATTCCGTCATTTTCAGCTCAAAATAACGCTATTTGAGCGAGAAAAGCACAAAATGAACATATACTGCACTTTTCACACTAACTCCACACGAATTCAAAAGAAACCATGCTGGCCTTCAAAAACATGCAAGAATTGATGTTTCTAAAGTGGAAATGTCATTCTATGACAGTTTGACAAATAAATACAAATGAATCTAACATACTCATATTCCGTCATTTTCAGCTCAAAATAACGCTATTTGAGCGAGAAAAGCACAAAATGAACATATACTGCACTTTTCACACTAACTCCACACGAATTCAAAAGAAACCATGCTGGCCTTCAAAAACATGCAAGAATTGATGTTTCTAAAGTGGAAATGTCATTCAATGACAGTTTGACAAATAAATACAAATGAATCTAACATACTCATATTCCGTCATTTTCAGGTCAAAATAACGCTATTTGAGCGAGAAAAGCACAAAATGAACATATACTGCACTTTTCACACTAACTCCACACGAATTCAAAAGAAACCATGCTGGCCTTCAAAAACATGCAAGAATTGATGTTTCTAAAGTGGAAATGTCATTCTATGACAGTTTGACAAATAAATACAAATGAATCTAACATACTCATATTCCGTCATTTTCAGCTCAAAATAACGCTATTTGAGCGAGAAAAGCACAAAATGAACATATACTGCACTTTTCACACTAACTCCACACGAATTCAAAAGAAACCATGCTGGCCTTCAAAAACATGCAAGAATTGATGTTTCTAAAGTGGAAATGTCATTCTATGACAGTTTGACAAATAAATACAAATGAATCTAACATACTCATATTCCGTCATTTTCAGCTCAAAATAACGCTATTTGAGCGAGAAAAGCACAAAATGAACATATACTGCACTTTTCACACTAACTCCACACGAATTCAAAAGAAACCATGCTGGCCTTCAAAAACATGCAAGAATTGATGTTTCTAAAGTGGAAATGTCATTCTATGACAGTTTGACAAATAAATACAAATGAATCTAACATACTCATATTCCGTCATTTTCAGCTCAAAATAACGCTATTTGAGCGAGAAAAGCACAAAATGAACATATACTGCACTTTTCACACTAACTCCACACGAATTCAAAAGAAACCATGCTGGCCTTCAAAAACATGCAAGAATTGATGTTTCTAAAGTGGAAATGTCATTCTATGACAGTTTGACAAATAAATACAAATGAATCTAACATACTCATATTCCGTCATTTTCAGCTCAAAATAACGCTATTTGAGCGAGAAAAGCACAATAAGACACTATTTGAGCGAGAAAAGCACAAAATCAACACTTGCTGCACTTTTCACACTAACTCAACACGAATTCAAAATAAACCATGCTGTCCTTCAAAAACATGCAAGAATTGATGTTTCTAAAGTGGAAATGTCATTCTCAGACAGTTTGACACATTAATACAAACGAATCTAAAATAATCACATTCATGTCATTTTCTTTTCAGAGTAACGCTACCTGAGCGGAAACAGCACGAAAATACGCAATTTGAGCAGATAAGCACAAAATTAACACGCTGCACTTTTCACACTAACTCAACACGAATTCAAAAGAAACCATGCTGTCCTTCAATAACATGCAAGAATTCATGTTTCTAAAGTGGAAATGTCATTCTCAGACAGTTTGACACATTAATACAAACGAATCTAAAATAACCACATTCATGTCATTTTCCCGTCAGAATAACGCTATTTGAGCGAGAAAAGCACAAAATGAACATATACTGCACTTTTCACACTAACTCCACACGAATTCAAAAGAAACCATGCTGGCCTTCAAAAACATGCAAGAATTGATGTTTCTAAAGTGGAAATGTCACTCTATGACAGTTTGACAAATAAATACAAATGAATCTAACATACTCATATTCCGTCATTTTCAGGTCAAAATAACGCTATTTGAGCGAGAAAAGCACAAAATGAACATATACTGCACTTTTCACACTAACTCCACACGAATTCAAAAGAAACCATGCTGGCCTTCAAAAACATGCAAGAATTGATGTTTCTAAAGTGGAAATGTCATTCTATGACAGTTTGACAAATAAATACAAATGAATCTAACATACTCATATTCCGTCATTTTCAGCTCAAAATAACGCTATTTGAGCGAGAAAAGCACAAAATGAACATATACTGCACTTTTCACACTAACTCCACACGAATTCAAAAGAAACCATGCTGGCCTTCAAAAATATGCAAGAATTGATGTTTCTAAAGTGGAAATGTCATTCTATGACAGTTTGACAAATAAATACAAATGAATCTAACATACTCATATTCCGTCATTTTCAGCTCAAAATAACGCTATTTGAGCGAGAAAAGCACAAAATGAACATATACTGCACTTTTCACACTAACTCCACACGAATTCAAAAGAAACCATGCTGGCCTTCAAAAACATGCAAGAATTGATGTTTCTAAAGTGGAAATGTCATTCTATGACAGTTTGACAAATAAATACAAATGAATCTAACATACTCATATTCCGTCATTTTCAGCTCAAAATAACGCTATTTGAGCGAGAAAAGCACAAAATGAACATATACTGCACTTTTCACACTAACTCCACACGAATTCAAAAGAAACCATGCTGGCCTTCAAAAACATGCAAGAATTGATGTTTCTAAAGTGGAAATGTCATTCTATGACAGTTTGACAAATAAATACAAATGAATCTAACATACTCATATTCCGTCATTTTCAGCTCAAAATAACGCTATTTGAGCGAGAAAAGCACAAAATGAACATATACTGCACTTTTCACACTAACTCCACACGAATTCAAAAGAAACCATGCTGGCCTTCAAAAACATGCAAGAATTGATGTTTCTAAAGTGGAAATGTCATTCTATGACAGTTTGACAAATAAATACAAATGAATCTAACATACTCATATTCCGTCATTTTCAGCTCAAAATAACGCTATTTGAGCGAGAAAAGCACAAAATGAACATATACTGCACTTTTCACACTAACTCCACACGAATTCAAAAGAAACCATGCTGGCCTTCAAAAACATGCAAGAATTGATGTTTCTAAAGTGGAAATGTCATTCTATGACAGTTTGACAAATAAATACAAATGAATCTAACATACTCATATTCCGTCATTTTCAGCTCAAAATAACGCTATTTGAGCGAGAAAAGCACAAAATGAACATATACTGCACTTTTCACACTAACTCCACACGAATTCAAAAGAAACCATGCTGGCCTTCAAAAACATGCAAGAATTGATGTTTCTAAAGTGGAAATGTCATTCTATGACAGTTTGACAAATAAATACAAATGAATCTAACATACTCATATTCCGTCATTTTCAGCTCAAAATAACGCTATTTGAGCGAGAAAAGCACAATAAGACACTATTTGAGCGAGAAAAGCACAAAATCAACACTTGCTGCACTTTTCACACTAACTCAACACGAATTCAAAATAAACCATGCTGTCCTTCAAAAACATGCAAGAATTGATGTTTCTAAAGTGGAAATGTCATTCTCAGACAGTTTGACACATTAATACAAACGAATCTAAAATAATCACATTCATGTCATTTTCTTTTCAGAGTAACGCTACCTGAGCGGAAACAGCACGAAAATACGCAATTTGAGCAGATAAGCACAAAATTAACACGCTGCACTTTTCACACTAACTCAACACGAATTCAAAAGAAACCATGCTGTCCTTCAATAACATGCAAGAATTCATGTTTCTAAAGTGGAAATGTCATTCTCAGACAGTTTGACACATTAATACAAACGAATCTAAAATAACCACATTCATGTCATTTTCCCGTCAGAATAACGCTATTTGAGCGAGAAAAGCACAAAATGAACATATACTGCACTTTTCACACTAACTCCACACGAATTCAAAAGAAACCATGCTGGCCTTCAAAAACATGCAAGAATTGATGTTTCTAAAGTGGAAATGTCACTCTATGACAGTTTGACAAATAAATACAAATGAATCTAACATACTCATATTCCGTCATTTTCAGGTCAAAATAACGCTATTTGAGCGAGAAAAGCACAAAATGAACATATACTGCACTTTTCACACTAACTCCACACGAATTCAAAAGAAACCATGCTGGCCTTCAAAAACATGCAAGAATTGATGTTTCTAAAGTGGAAATGTCATTCTATGACAGTTTGACAAATAAATACAAATGAATCTAACATACTCATATTCCGTCATTTTCAGCTCAAAATAACGCTATTTGAGCGAGAAAAGCACAAAATGAACATATACTGCACTTTTCACACTAACTCCACACGAATTCAAAAGAAACCATGCTGGCCTTCAAAAATATGCAAGAATTGATGTTTCTAAAGTGGAAATGTCATTCTATGACAGTTTGACAAATAAATACAAATGAATCTAACATACTCATATTCCGTCATTTTCAGCTCAAAATAACGCTATTTGAGCGAGAAAAGCACAAAATGAACATATACTGCACTTTTCACACTAACTCCACACGAATTCAAAAGAAACCATGCTGGCCTTCAAAAACATGCAAGAATTGATGTTTCTAAAGTGGAAATGTCATTCTATGACAGTTTGACAAATAAATACAAATGAATCTAACATACTCATATTCCGTCATTTTCAGCTCAAAATAACGCTATTTGAGCGAGAAAAGCACAAAATGAACATATACTGCACTTTTCACACTAACTCCACACGAATTCAAAAGAAACCATGCTGGCCTTCAAAAACATGCAAGAATTGATGTTTCTAAAGTGGAAATGTCACTCTATGACAGTTTGACAAATAAATACAAATGAATCTAACATACTCATATTCCGTCATTTTCAGGTCAAAATAACGCTATTTGAGCGAGAAAAGCACAAAATGAACATATACTGCACTTTTCACACTAACTCCACACGAATTCAAAAGAAACCATGCTGGCCTTCAAAAACATGCAAGAATTGATGTTTCTAAAGTGGAAATGTCACTCTATGACAGTTTGACAAATAAATACAAATGAATCTAACATACTCATATTCCGTCATTTTCAGGTCAAAATAACGCTATTTGAGCGAGAAAAGCACAAAATGAACATATACTGCACTTTTCACACTAACTCCACACGAATTCAAAAGAAACCATGCTGGCCTTCAAAAACATGCAAGAATTGATGTTTCTAAAGTGGAAATGTCATTCTATGACAGTTTGACAAATAAATACAAATGAATCTAACATACTCATATTCCGTCATTTTCAGCTCAAAATAACGCTATTTGAGCGAGAAAAGCACAAAATGAACATATACTGCACTTTTCACACTAACTCCACACGAATTCAAAAGAAACCATGCTGGCCTTCAAAAACATGCAAGAATTGATGTTTCTAAAGTGGAAATGTCATTCTATGACAGTTTGACAAATAAATACAAATGAATCTAACATACTCATATTCCGTCATTTTCAGCTCAAAATAACGCTATTTGAGCGAGAAAAGCACAAAATGAACATATACTGCACTTTTCACACTAACTCCACACGAATTCAAAAGAAACCATGCTGGCCTTCAAAAACATGCAAGAATTGATGTTTCTAAAGTGGAAATGTCATTCTATGACAGTTTGACAAATAAATACAAATGAATCTAACATACTCATATTCCGTCATTTTCAGCTCAAAATAACGCTATTTGAGCGAGAAAAGCACAAAATGAACATATACTGCACTTTTCACACTAACTCCACACGAATTCAAAAGAAACCATGCTGGCCTTCAAAAACATGCAAGAATTGATGTTTCTAAAGTGGAAATGTCATTCTATGACAGTTTGACAAATAAATACAAATGAATCTAACATACTCATATTCCGTCATTTTCAGCTCAAAATAACGCTATTTGAGCGAGAAAAGCACAAAATGAACATATACTGCACTTTTCACACTAACTCCACACGAATTCAAAAGAAACCATGCTGGCCTTCAAAAACATGCAAGAATTGATGTTTCTAAAGTGGAAATGTCATTCTATGACAGTTTGACAAATAAATACAAATGAATCTAACATACTCATATTCCGTCATTTTCAGCTCAAAATAACGCTATTTGAGCGAGAAAAGCACAAAATGAACATATACTGCACTTTTCACACTAACTCCACACGAATTCAAAAGAAACCATGCTGGCCTTCAAAAACATGCAAGAATTGATGTTTCTAAAGTGGAAATGTCATTCTATGACAGTTTGACAAATAAATACAAATGAATCTAACATACTCATATTCCGTCATTTTCAGCTCAAAATAACGCTATTTGAGCGAGAAAAGCACAAAATGAACATATACTGCACTTTTCACACTAACTCCACACGAATTCAAAAGAAACCATGCTGGCCTTCAAAAACATGCAAGAATTGATGTTTCTAAAGTGGAAATGTCATTCTATGACAGTTTGACAAATAAATACAAATGAATCTAACATACTCATATTCCGTCATTTTCAGCTCAAAATAACGCTATTTGAGCGAGAAAAGCACAATAAGACACTATTTGAGCGAGAAAAGCACAAAATCAACACTTGCTGCACTTTTCACACTAACTCAACACGAATTCAAAATAAACCATGCTGTCCTTCAAAAACATGCAAGAATTGATGTTTCTAAAGTGGAAATGTCATTCTCAGACAGTTTGACACATTAATACAAACGAATCTAAAATAATCACATTCATGTCATTTTCTTTTCAGAGTAACGCTACCTGAGCGGAAACAGCACGAAAATACGCAATTTGAGCAGATAAGCACAAAATTAACACGCTGCACTTTTCACACTAACTCAACACGAATTCAAAAGAAACCATGCTGTCCTTCAATAACATGCAAGAATTCATGTTTCTAAAGTGGAAATGTCATTCTCAGACAGTTTGACACATTAATACAAACGAATCTAAAATAACCACATTCATGTCATTTTCCCGTCAGAATAACGCTATTTGAGCGAGAAAAGCACAAAATGAACATATACTGCACTTTTCACACTAACTCCACACGAATTCAAAAGAAACCATGCTGGCCTTCAAAAACATGCAAGAATTGATGTTTCTAAAGTGGAAATGTCACTCTATGACAGTTTGACAAATAAATACAAATGAATCTAACATACTCATATTCCGTCATTTTCAGGTCAAAATAACGCTATTTGAGCGAGAAAAGCACAAAATGAACATATACTGCACTTTTCACACTAACTCCACACGAATTCAAAAGAAACCATGCTGGCCTTCAAAAACATGCAAGAATTGATGTTTCTAAAGTGGAAATGTCATTCTATGACAGTTTGACAAATAAATACAAATGAATCTAACATACTCATATTCCGTCATTTTCAGCTCAAAATAACGCTATTTGAGCGAGAAAAGCACAAAATGAACATATACTGCACTTTTCACACTAACTCCACACGAATTCAAAAGAAACCATGCTGGCCTTCAAAAATATGCAAGAATTGATGTTTCTAAAGTGGAAATGTCATTCTATGACAGTTTGACAAATAAATACAAATGAATCTAACATACTCATATTCCGTCATTTTCAGCTCAAAATAACGCTATTTGAGCGAGAAAAGCACAAAATGAACATATACTGCACTTTTCACACTAACTCCACACGAATTCAAAAGAAACCATGCTGGCCTTCAAAAACATGCAAGAATTGATGTTTCTAAAGTGGAAATGTCATTCTATGACAGTTTGACAAATAAATACAAATGAATCTAACATACTCATATTCCGTCATTTTCAGCTCAAAATAACGCTATTTGAGCGAGAAAAGCACAAAATGAACATATACTGCACTTTTCACACTAACTCCACACGAATTCAAAAGAAACCATGCTGGCCTTCAAAAACATGCAAGAATTGATGTTTCTAAAGTGGAAATGTCACTCTATGACAGTTTGACAAATAAATACAAATGAATCTAACATACTCATATTCCGTCATTTTCAGGTCAAAATAACGCTATTTGAGCGAGAAAAGCACAAAATGAACATATACTGCACTTTTCACACTAACTCCACACGAATTCAAAAGAAACCATGCTGGCCTTCAAAAACATGCAAGAATTGATGTTTCTAAAGTGGAAATGTCATTCAATGACAGTTTGACAAATAAATACAAATGAATCTAACATACTCATATTCCGTCATTTTCAGGTCAAAATAACGCTATTTGAGCGAGAAAAGCACAAAATGAACATATACTGCACTTTTCACACTAACTCCACACGAATTCAAAAGAAACCATGCTGGCCTTCAAAAACATGCAAGAATTGATGTTTCTAAAGTGGAAATGTCATTCTATGACAGTTTGACAAATAAATACAAATGAATCTAACATACTCATATTCCGTCATTTTCAGGTCAAAATAACGCTATTTGAGCGAGAAAAGCACAAAATGAACATATACTGCACTTTTCACACTAACTCAACACGAATTCAAAAGAAACCATGCTGGCCTTCAAAAACATGCAAGAATTGATGTTTCTAAAGTGGAAATGTCATTCTATGACAGTTTGACAAATAAATACAAATGAATCTAACATACTCATATTCCGTCATTTTCAGCTCAAAATAACGCTATTTGAGCGAGAAAAGCACAAAATGAACATATACTGCACTTTTCACACTAACTCCACACGAATTCAAAAGAAACCATGCTGGCCTTCAAAAACATGCAAGAATTGATGTTTCTAAAGTGGAAATGTCATTCTATGACAGTTTGACAAATAAATACAAAAGAATCTAACATACTCATATTCCGTCATTTTCAGCTCAAAATAACGCTATTTGAGCGAGAAAAGCACAAAATGAACATATACTGCACTTTTCACACTAACTCCACACGAATTCAAAAGAAACCATGCTGGCCTTCAAAAACATGCAAGAATTGATGTTTCTAAAGTGGAAATGTCATTCTATGACAGTTTGACAAATAAATACAAATGAATCTAACATACTCATATTCCGTCATTTTCAGGTCAAAATAACGCTATTTGAGCGAGAAAAGCACAAAATGAACATATACTGCACTTTTCACACTAACTCCACACGAATTCAAAAGAAACCATGCTGGCCTTCAAAAACATGCAAGAATTGATGTTTCTAAAGTGGAAATGTCACTCTATGACAGTTTGACAAATAAATACAAATGAATCTAACATACTCATATTCCGTCATTTTCAGGTCAAAATAACGCTATTTGAGCGAGAAAAGCACAAAATGAACATATACTGCACTTTTCACACTAACTCCACACGAATTCAAAAGAAACCATGCTGGCCTTCAAAAACATGCAAGAATTGATGTTTCTAAAGTGGAAATGTCATTCAATGACAGTTTGACAAATAAATACAAATGAATCTAACATACTCATATTCCGTCATTTTCAGGTCAAAATAACGCTATTTGAGCGAGAAAAGCACAAAATGAACATATACTGCACTTTTCACACTAACTCCACACGAATTCAAAAGAAACCATGCTGGCCTTCAAAAACATGCAAGAATTGATGTTTCTAAAGTGGAAATGTCATTCTATGACAGTTTGACAAATAAATACAAATGAATCTAACATACTCATATTCCGTCATTTTCAGCTCAAAATAACGCTATTTGAGCGAGAAAAGCACAAAATGAACATATACTGCACTTTTCACACTAACTCCACACGAATTCAAAAGAAACCATGCTGGCCTTCAAAAACATGCAAGAATTGATGTTTCTAAAGTGGAAATGTCATTCTATGACAGTTTGACAAATAAATACAAATGAATCTAACATACTCATATTCCGTCATTTTCAGGTCAAAATAAAGATATTTGAGCGAGAAAAGCACAAAATGAACATATACTGCACTTTTCACACTAACTCCACACGAATTCAAAAGAAACCATGCTGGCCTTCAAAAACATGCAAGAATTGATGTTTCTAAAGTGGAAATGTCACTCTATGACAGTTTGACAAATAAATACAAATGAATCTAACATACTCATATTCCGTCATTTTCAGGTCAAAATAACGCTATTTGAGCGAGAAAAGCACAAAATGAACATAAACTGCACTTTTCACACTAACTCCACACGAATTCAAAAGAAACCATGCTGGCCTTCAAAAACATGCAAGAATTGATGTTTCTAAAGTGGAAATGTCATTCAATGACAGTTTGACAAATAAATACAAATGAATCTAACATACTCATATTCCGTCATTTTCAGGTCAAAATAACGCTATTTGAGCGAGAAAAGCACAAAATGAACATATACTGCACTTTTCACACTAACTCCACACGAATTCAAAAGAAACCATGCTGGCCTTCAAAAACATGCAAGAATTGATGTTTCTAAAGTGGAAATGTCATTCTATGACAGTTTGACAAATAAATACAAATGAATCTAACATACTCATATTCCGTCATTTTCAGCTCAAAATAACGCTATTTGAGCGAGAAAAGCACAAAATGAACATATACTGCACTTTTCACACTAACTCCACACGAATTCAAAAGAAACCATGCTGGCCTTCAAAAACATGCAAGAATTGATGTTTCTAAAGTGGAAATGTCATTCTATGACAGTTTGACAAATAAATACAAATGAATCTAACATACTCATATTCCGTCATTTTCAGGTCAAAATAAAGATATTTGAGCGAGAAAAGCACAAAATGAACATATACTGCACTTTTCACACTAACTCCACACGAATTCAAAAGAAACCATGCTGGCCTTCAAAAACATGCAAGAATTGATGTTTCTAAAGTGGAAATGTCACTCTATGACAGTTTGACAAATAAATACAAATGAATCTAACATACTCATATTCCGTCATTTTCAGGTCAAAATAACGCTATTTGAGCGAGAAAAGCACAAAATGAACATAAACTGCACTTTTCACACTAACTCCACACGAATTCAAAAGAAACCATGCTGGCCTTCAAAAACATGCAAGAATTGATGTTTCTAAAGTGGAAATGTCATTCAATGACAGTTTGACAAATAAATACAAATGAATCTAACATACTCATATTCCGTCATTTTCAGGTCAAAATAACGCTATTTGAGCGAGAAAAGCACAAAATGAACATATACTGCACTTTTCACACTAACTCCACACGAATTCAAAAGAAACCATGCTGGCCTTCAAAAACATGCAAGAATTGATGTTTCTAAAGTGGAAATGTCATTCTATGACAGTTTGACAAATAAATACAAATGAATCTAACATACTCATATTCCGTCATTTTCAGCTCAAAATAACGCTATTTGAGCGAGAAAAGCACAAAATGAACATATACTGCACTTTTCACACTAACTCCACACGAATTCAAAAGAAACCATGCTGGCCTTCAAAAACATGCAAGAATTGATGTTTCTAAAGTGGAAATGTCATTCTATGACAGTTTGACAAATAAATACAAATGAATCTAACATACTCATATTCCGTCATTTTCAGGTCAAAATAAAGCTATTTGAGCGAGAAAAGCACAAAATGAACATATACTGCACTTTTCACACTAACTCCACACGAATTCAAAAGAAACCATGCTGGCCTTCAAAAACATGCAAGAATTGATGTTTCTAAAGTGGAAATGTCACTCTATGACAGTTTGACAAATAAATACAAATGAATCTAACATACTCATATTCCGTCATTTTCAGGTCAAAATAACGCTATTTGAGCGAGAAAAGCACAAAATGAACATAAACTGCACTTTTCACACTAACTCCACACGAATTCAAAAGAAACCATGCTGGCCTTCAAAAACATGCAAGAATTGATGTTTCTAAAGTGGAAATGTCATTCTCAGACAGTTTGACACAAATACAAAATAATCACATTCTGTCATTTTCCTATCAGGATAACGCTATTTAAGCGAGAAAAGCACAGGACGCTCTTTGAGCAGATAAGCCCAAAATCAATACTTGCTGCACTTTTCACACTAACTCAACACGAATTCAATATAAACCATGCTGTCCTTCAAAAACATGCAACACTTGATGTTTCTAAAGTGGAAATGTCATTCTATGACAGTTTGACAAATAAATACAAATGAATCTAAAATAATCATATTCTGTCATTTTCAAGTCAGAATAACGCTATTTGAGCGAGAAAAGCACAATAAGACACTATTTGAGCGAGAAAAGCACAAAATCAACACTTGCTGCACTTTTCACACTAACTCAACACGAATTCAAAATAAACCATGCTGTCCTTCAAAAACATGCAAGAATTGATGTTTCTAAAGTGGAAATGTCATTCTCAGACAGTTTGACACATTAATACAAACGAATCTAAAATAATCACATTCATGTCATTTTCTTTTCAGAGTAACGCTACCTGAGCGGAAACAGCACGAAAATACGCAATTTGAGCAGATAAGCACAAAATTAACACGCTGCACTTTTCACACTAACTCAACACGAATTCAAAAGAAACCATGCTGTCCTTCAATAACATGCAAGAATTCATGTTTCTAAAGTGGAAATGTCATTCTCAGACAGTTTGACACATTAATACAAACGAATCTAAAATAACCACATTCATGTCATTTTCCCGTCAGAATAACGCTATTTGAGCGAGAAAAGCACAAAATGAACATATACTGCACTTTTCACACTAACTCCACACGAATTCAAAAGAAACCATGCTGGCCTTCAAAAACATGCAAGAATTGATGTTTCTAAAGTGGAAATGTCATTCTATGACAGTTTGACAAATAAATACAAATGAATCTAACATACTCATATTCCGTCATTTTCAGCTCAAAATAACGCTATTTGAGCGAGAAAAGCACAAAATGAACATATACTGCACTTTTCACACTAACTCCACACGAATTCAAAAGAAACCATGCTGGCCTTCAAAAACATGCAAGAATTGATGTTTCTAAAGTGGAAATGTCATTCTATGACAGTTTGACAAATAAATACAAATGAATCTAACATACTCATATTCCGTCATTTTCAGGTCAAAATAAAGATATTTGAGCGAGAAAAGCACAAAATGAACATATACTGCACTTTTCACACTAACTCCACACGAATTCAAAAGAAACCATGCTGGCCTTCAAAAACATGCAAGAATTGATGTTTCTAAAGTGGAAATGTCACTCTATGACAGTTTGACAAATAAATACAAATGAATCTAACATACTCATATTCCGTCATTTTCAGGTCAAAATAACGCTATTTGAGCGAGAAAAGCACAAAATGAACATAAACTGCACTTTTCACACTAACTCCACACGAATTCAAAAGAAACCATGCTGGCCTTCAAAAACATGCAAGAATTGATGTTTCTAAAGTGGAAATGTCATTCAATGACAGTTTGACAAATAAATACAAATGAATCTAACATACTCATATTCCGTCATTTTCAGGTCAAAATAACGCTATTTGAGCGAGAAAAGCACAAAATGAACATATACTGCACTTTTCACACTAACTCCACACGAATTCAAAAGAAACCATGCTGGCCTTCAAAAACATGCAAGAATTGATGTTTCTAAAGTGGAAATGTCATTCTATGACAGTTTGACAAATAAATACAAATGAATCTAACATACTCATATTCCGTCATTTTCAGCTCAAAATAACGCTATTTGAGCGAGAAAAGCACAAAATGAACATATACTGCACTTTTCACACTAACTCCACACGAATTCAAAAGAAACCATGCTGGCCTTCAAAAACATGCAAGAATTGATGTTTCTAAAGTGGAAATGTCATTCTATGACAGTTTGACAAATAAATACAAATGAATCTAACATACTCATATTCCGTCATTTTCAGGTCAAAATAAAGATATTTGAGCGAGAAAAGCACAAAATGAACATATACTGCACTTTTCACACTAACTCCACACGAATTCAAAAGAAACCATGCTGGCCTTCAAAAACATGCAAGAATTGATGTTTCTAAAGTGGAAATGTCACTCTATGACAGTTTGACAAATAAATACAAATGAATCTAACATACTCATATTCCGTCATTTTCAGGTCAAAATAACGCTATTTGAGCGAGAAAAGCACAAAATGAACATAAACTGCACTTTTCACACTAACTCCACACGAATTCAAAAGAAACCATGCTGGCCTTCAAAAACATGCAAGAATTGATGTTTCTAAAGTGGAAATGTCATTCAATGACAGTTTGACAAATAAATACAAATGAATCTAACATACTCATATTCCGTCATTTTCAGGTCAAAATAACGCTATTTGAGCGAGAAAAGCACAAAATGAACATATACTGCACTTTTCACACTAACTCCACACGAATTCAAAAGAAACCATGCTGGCCTTCAAAAACATGCAAGAATTGATGTTTCTAAAGTGGAAATGTCATTCTATGACAGTTTGACAAATAAATACAAATGAATCTAACATACTCATATTCCGTCATTTTCAGCTCAAAATAACGCTATTTGAGCGAGAAAAGCACAAAATGAACATATACTGCACTTTTCACACTAACTCCACACGAATTCAAAAGAAACCATGCTGGCCTTCAAAAACATGCAAGAATTGATGTTTCTAAAGTGGAAATGTCATTCTATGACAGTTTGACAAATAAATACAAATGAATCTAACATACTCATATTCCGTCATTTTCAGGTCAAAATAAAGCTATTTGAGCGAGAAAAGCACAAAATGAACATATACTGCACTTTTCACACTAACTCCACACGAATTCAAAAGAAACCATGCTGGCCTTCAAAAACATGCAAGAATTGATGTTTCTAAAGTGGAAATGTCACTCTATGACAGTTTGACAAATAAATACAAATGAATCTAACATACTCATATTCCGTCATTTTCAGGTCAAAATAACGCTATTTGAGCGAGAAAAGCACAAAATGAACATAAACTGCACTTTTCACACTAACTCCACACGAATTCAAAAGAAACCATGCTGGCCTTCAAAAACATGCAAGAATTGATGTTTCTAAAGTGGAAATGTCATTCTCAGACAGTTTGACACAAATACAAAATAATCACATTCTGTCATTTTCCTATCAGGATAACGCTATTTAAGCGAGAAAAGCACAGGACGCTCTTTGAGCAGATAAGCCCAAAATCAATACTTGCTGCACTTTTCACACTAACTCAACACGAATTCAATATAAACCATGCTGTCCTTCAAAAACATGCAACACTTGATGTTTCTAAAGTGGAAATGTCATTCTATGACAGTTTGACAAATAAATACAAATGAATCTAAAATAATCATATTCTGTCATTTTCAAGTCAGAATAACGCTATTTGAGCGAGAAAAGCACAATAAGACACTATTTGAGCGAGAAAAGCACAAAATCAACACTTGCTGCACTTTTCACACTAACTCAACACGAATTCAAAATAAACCATGCTGTCCTTCAAAAACATGCAAGAATTGATGTTTCTAAAGTGGAAATGTCATTCTCAGACAGTTTGACACATTAATACAAACGAATCTAAAATAATCACATTCATGTCATTTTCTTTTCAGAGTAACGCTACCTGAGCGGAAACAGCACGAAAATACGCAATTTGAGCAGATAAGCACAAAATTAACACGCTGCACTTTTCACACTAACTCAACACGAATTCAAAAGAAACCATGCTGTCCTTCAATAACATGCAAGAATTCATGTTTCTAAAGTGGAAATGTCATTCTCAGACAGTTTGACACATTAATACAAACGAATCTAAAATAACCACATTCATGTCATTTTCCCGTCAGAATAACGCTATTTGAGCGAGAAAAGCACAAAATGAACATATACTGCACTTTTCACACTAACTCCACACGAATTCAAAAGAAACCATGCTGGCCTTCAAAAACATGCAAGAATTGATGTTTCTAAAGTGGAAATGTCACTCTATGACAGTTTGACAAATAAATACAAATGAATCTAACATACTCATATTCCGTCATTTTCAGGTCAAAATAACGCTATTTGAGCGAGAAAAGCACAAAATGAACATATACTGCACTTTTCACACTAACTCCACACGAATTCAAAAGAAACCATGCTGGCCTTCAAAAACATGCAAGAATTGATGTTTCTAAAGTGGAAATGTCATTCTATGACAGTTTGACAAATAAATACAAATGAATCTAACATACTCATATTCCGTCATTTTCAGGTCAAAATAACGCTATTTGAGCGAGAAAAGCACAAAATGAACATATACTGCACTTTTCACACTAACTCCACACGAATTCAAAAGAAACCATGCTGGCCTTCAAAAACATGCAAGAATTGATGTTTCTAAAGTGGAAATGTCATTCTATGACAGTTTGACAAATAAATACAAATGAATCTAACATACTCATATTCCGTCATTTTCAGGTCAAAATAACGCTATTTGAGCGAGAAAAGCACAAAATGAACATATACTGCACTTTTCACACTAACTCCACACGAATTCAAAAGAAACCATGCTGGCCTTCAAAAACATGCAAGAATTGATGTTTCTAAAGTGGAAATGTCACTCTATGACAGTTTGACAAATAAATACAAATGAATCTAACATACTCATATTCCGTCATTTTCAGGTCAAAATAACGCTATTTGAGCGAGAAAAGCACAAAATGAACATATACTGCACTTTTCACACTAACTCCACACGAATTCAAAAGAAACCATGCTGGCCTTCAAAAACATGCAAGAATTGATGTTTCTAAAGTGGAAATGTCACTCTATGACAGTTTGACAAATAAATACAAATGAATCTAACATACTCATATTCCGTCATTTTCAGGTCAAAATAACGCTATTTGAGCGAGAAAAGCACAAAATGAACATATACTGCACTTTTCACACTAACTCCACACGAATTCAAAAGAAACCATGCTGGCCTTCAAAAACATGCAAGAATTGATGTTTCTAAAGTGGAAATGTCATTCAATGACAGTTTGACAAATAAATACAAATGAATCTAACATACTCATATTCCGTCATTTTCAGGTCAAAATAACGCTATTTGAGCGAGAAAAGCACAAAATGAACATATACTGCACTTTTCACACTAACTCCACACGAATTCAAAAGAAACCATGCTGGCCTTCAAAAACATGCAAGAATTGATGTTTCTAAAGTGGAAATGTCATTCTATGACAGTTTGACAAATAAATACAAATGAATCTAACATACTCATATTCCGTCATTTTCAGCTCAAAATAACGCTATTTGAGCGAGAAAAGCACAAAATGAACATATACTGCACTTTTCACACTAACTCCACACGAATTCAAAAGAAACCATGCTGGCCTTCAAAAACATGCAAGAATTGATGTTTCTAAAGTGGAAATGTCATTCTATGACAGTTTGACAAATAAATACAAATGAATCTAACATACTCATATTCCGTCATTTTCAGGTCAAAATAAAGCTATTTGAGCGAGAAAAGCACAAAATGAACATATACTGCACTTTTCACACTAACTCCACACGAATTCAAAAGAAACCATGCTGGCCTTCAAAAACATGCAAGAATTGATGTTTCTAAAGTGGAAATGTCACTCTATGACAGTTTGACAAATAAATACAAATGAATCTAACATACTCATATTCCGTCATTTTCAGGTCAAAATAACGCTATTTGAGCGAGAAAAGCACAAAATGAACATAAACTGCACTTTTCACACTAACTCCACACGAATTCAAAAGAAACCATGCTGGCCTTCAAAAACATGCAAGAATTGATGTTTCTAAAGTGGAAATGTCATTCTCAGACAGTTTGACACAAATACAAAATAATCACATTCTGTCATTTTCCTATCAGGATAACGCTATTTAAGCGAGAAAAGCACAGGACGCTCTTTGAGCAGATAAGCCCAAAATCAATACTTGCTGCACTTTTCACACTAACTCAACACGAATTCAATATAAACCATGCTGTCCTTCAAAAACATGCAACACTTGATGTTTCTAAAGTGGAAATGTCATTCTATGACAGTTTGACAAATAAATACAAATGAATCTAAAATAATCATATTCTGTCATTTTCAAGTCAGAATAACGCTATTTGAGCGAGAAAAGCACAATAAGACACTATTTGAGCGAGAAAAGCACAAAATCAACACTTGCTGCACTTTTCACACTAACTCAACACGAATTCAAAATAAACCATGCTGTCCTTCAAAAACATGCAAGAATTGATGTTTCTAAAGTGGAAATGTCATTCTCAGACAGTTTGACACATTAATACAAACGAATCTAAAATAATCACATTCATGTCATTTTCTTTTCAGAGTAACGCTACCTGAGCGGAAACAGCACGAAAATACGCAATTTGAGCAGATAAGCACAAAATTAACACGCTGCACTTTTCACACTAACTCAACACGAATTCAAAAGAAACCATGCTGTCCTTCAATAACATGCAAGAATTCATGTTTCTAAAGTGGAAATGTCATTCTCAGACAGTTTGACACATTAATACAAAAGAAATCTAAAATAACCACATTCATGTCATTTTCCCGTCAGAATAACGCTATTTGAGCGAGAAAAGCACAAAATGAACATATACTGCACTTTTCACACTAACTCCACACGAATTCAAAAGAAACCATGCTGGCCTTCAAAAACATGCAAGAATTGATGTTTCTAAAGTGGAAATGTCACTCTATGACAGTTTGACAAATAAATACAAATGAATCTAACATACTCATATTCCGTCATTTTCAGGTCAAAATAACGCTATTTGAGCGAGAAAAGCACAAAATGAACATATACTGCACTTTTCACACTAACTCCACACGAATTCAAAAGAAACCATGCTGGCCTTCAAAAACATGCAAGAATTGATGTTTCTAAAGTGGAAATGTCATTCTATGACAGTTTGACAAATAAATACAAATGAATCTAACATACTCATATTCCGTCATTTTCAGGTCAAAATAACGCTATTTGAGCGAGAAAAGCACAAAATGAACATATACTGCACTTTTCACACTAACTCCACACGAATTCAAAAGAAACCATGCTGGCCTTCAAAAACATGCAAGAATTGATGTTTCTAAAGTGGACAGTTTGACAAATAAATACAAATGAATCTAACATACTCATATTCCGTCATTTTCAGGTCAAAATAACGCTATTTGAGCGAGAAAAGCACAAAATGAACATATACTGCACTTTTCACACTAACTCCACACGAATTCAAAAGAAACCATGCTGGCCTTCAAAAACATGCAAGAATTGATGTTTCTAAAGTGGAAATGTCATTCTATGACAGTTTGACAAATAAATACAAATGAATCTAACATACTCATATTCCGTCATTTTCAGCTCAAAATAACGCTATTTGAGCGAGAAAAGCACAAAATGAACATATACTGCACTTTTCACACTAACTCCACACGAATTCAAAAGAAACCATGCTGGCCTTCAAAAACATGCAAGAATTGATGTTTCTAAAGTGGAAATGTCATTCTATGACAGTTTGACAAATAAATACAAATGAATCTAACATACTCATATTCCGTCATTTTCAGGTCAAAATAAAGCTATTTGAGCGAGAAAAGCACAAAATGAACATATACTGCACTTTTCACACTAACTCCACACGAATTCAAAAGAAACCATGCTGGCCTTCAAAAACATGCAAGAATTGATGTTTCTAAAGTGGAAATGTCACTCTATGACAGTTTGACAAATAAATACAAATGAATCTAACATACTCATATTCCGTCATTTTCAGGTCAAAATAACGCTATTTGAGCGAGAAAAGCACAAAATGAACATAAACTGCACTTTTCACACTAACTCCACACGAATTCAAAAGAAACCATGCTGGCCTTCAAAAACATGCAAGAATTGATGTTTCTAAAGTGGAAATGTCATTCTCAGACAGTTTGACACAAATACAAAATAATCACATTCTGTCATTTTCCTATCAGGATAACGCTATTTAAGCGAGAAAAGCACAGGACGCTCTTTGAGCAGATAAGCCCAAAATCAATACTTGCTGCACTTTTCACACTAACTCAACACGAATTCAATATAAACCATGCTGTCCTTCAAAAACATGCAACACTTGATGTTTCTAAAGTGGAAATGTCATTCTATGACAGTTTGACAAATAAATACAAATGAATCTAAAATAATCATATTCTGTCATTTTCAAGTCAGAATAACGCTATTTGAGCGAGAAAAGCACAATAAGACACTATTTGAGCGAGAAAAGCACAAAATCAACACTTGCTGCACTTTTCACACTAACTCAACACGAATTCAAAATAAACCATGCTGTCCTTCAAAAACATGCAAGAATTGATGTTTCTAAAGTGGAAATGTCATTCTCAGACAGTTTGACACATTAATACAAACGAATCTAAAATAATCACATTCATGTCATTTTCTTTTCAGAGTAACGCTACCTGAGCGGAAACAGCACGAAAATACGCAATTTGAGCAGATAAGCACAAAATTAACACGCTGCACTTTTCACACTAACTCAACACGAATTCAAAAGAAACCATGCTGTCCTTCAATAACATGCAAGAATTCATGTTTCTAAAGTGGAAATGTCATTCTCAGACAGTTTGACACATTAATACAAAAGAAATCTAAAATAACCACATTCATGTCATTTTCCCGTCAGAATAACGCTATTTGAGCGAGAAAAGCACAAAATGAACATATACTGCACTTTTCACACTAACTCCACACGAATTCAAAAGAAACCATGCTGGCCTTCAAAAACATGCAAGAATTGATGTTTCTAAAGTGGAAATGTCACTCTATGACAGTTTGACAAATAAATACAAATGAATCTAACATACTCATATTCCGTCATTTTCAGGTCAAAATAACGCTATTTGAGCGAGAAAAGCACAAAATGAACATATACTGCACTTTTCACACTAACTCCACACGAATTCAAAAGAAACCATGCTGGCCTTCAAAAACATGCAAGAATTGATGTTTCTAAAGTGGAAATGTCATTCTATGACAGTTTGACAAATAAATACAAATGAATCTAACATACTCATATTCCGTCATTTTCAGGTCAAAATAACGCTATTTGAGCGAGAAAAGCACAAAATGAACATATACTGCACTTTTCACACTAACTCCACACGAATTCAAAAGAAACCATGCTGGCCTTCAAAAACATGCAAGAATTGATGTTTCTAAAGTGGACAGTTTGACAAATAAATACAAATGAATCTAACATACTCATATTCCGTCATTTTCAGGTCAAAATAACGCTATTTGAGCGAGAAAAGCACAAAATGAACATATACTGCACTTTTCACACTAACTCCACACGAATTCAAAAGAAACCATGCTGGCCTTCAAAAACATGCAAGAATTGATGTTTCTAAAGTGGAAATGTCACTCTATGACAGTTTGACAAATAAATACAAATGAATCTAACATACTCATATTCCGTCATTTTCAGGTCAAAATAACGCTATTTGAGCGAGAAAAGCACAAAATGAACATATACTGCACTTTTCACACTAACTCCACACGAATTCAAAAGAAACCATGCTGGCCTTCAAAAACATGCAAGAATTGATGTTTCTAAAGTGGAAATGTCATTCTATGACAGTTTGACAAATAAATACAAATGAATCTAACATACTCATATTCCGTCATTTTCAGCTCAAAATAACGCTATTTGAGCGAGAAAAGCACAAAATGAACATATACTGCACTTTTCACACTAACTCCACACGAATTCAAAAGAAACCATGCTGGCCTTCAAAAACATGCAAGAATTGATGTTTCTAAAGTGGAAATGTCATTCTATGACAGTTTGACAAATAAATACAAATGAATCTAACATACTCATATTCCGTCATTTTCAGGTCAAAATAAAGCTATTTGAGCGAGAAAAGCACAAAATGAACATATACTGCACTTTTCACACTAACTCCACACGAATTCAAAAGAAACCATGCTGGCCTTCAAAAACATGCAAGAATTGATGTTTCTAAAGTGGAAATGTCACTCTATGACAGTTTGACAAATAAATACAAATGAATCTAACATACTCATATTCCGTCATTTTCAGGTCAAAATAACGCTATTTGAGCGAGAAAAGCACAAAATGAACATAAACTGCACTTTTCACACTAACTCCACACGAATTCAAAAGAAACCATGCTGGCCTTCAAAAACATGCAAGAATTGATGTTTCTAAAGTGGAAATGTCATTCTCAGACAGTTTGACACAAATACAAAATAATCACATTCTGTCATTTTCCTATCAGGATAACGCTATTTAAGCGAGAAAAGCACAGGACGCTCTTTGAGCAGATAAGCCCAAAATCAATACTTGCTGCACTTTTCACACTAACTCAACACGAATTCAATATAAACCATGCTGTCCTTCAAAAACATGCAACACTTGATGTTTCTAAAGTGGAAATGTCATTCTATGACAGTTTGACAAATAAATACAAATGAATCTAAAATAATCATATTCTGTCATTTTCAAGTCAGAATAACGCTATTTGAGCGAGAAAAGCACAATAAGACACTATTTGAGCGAGAAAAGCACAAAATCAACACTTGCTGCACTTTTCACACTAACTCAACACGAATTCAAAATAAACCATGCTGTCCTTCAAAAACATGCAAGAATTGATGTTTCTAAAGTGGAAATGTCATTCTCAGACAGTTTGACACATTAATACAAACGAATCTAAAATAATCACATTCATGTCATTTTCTTTTCAGAGTAACGCTACCTGAGCGGAAACAGCACGAAAATACGCAATTTGAGCAGATAAGCACAAAATTAACACGCTGCACTTTTCACACTAACTCAACACGAATTCAAAAGAAACCATGCTGTCCTTCAATAACATGCAAGAATTCATGTTTCTAAAGTGGAAATGTCATTCTCAGACAGTTTGACACATTAATACAAACGAATCTAAAATAACCACATTCATGTCATTTTCCCGTCAGAATAACGCTATTTGAGCGAGAAAAGCACAATAAGACGCTATTTGAGCAGATAAGCACAAAATCAATATTTGCTGCACCTTTCACACTAACTCAACACGAATTCAAAATAAACCATGCTGTCCTTCAAAAACATGCAAGACTTGATGTTTCTAAAGTGGAAATGTCATTCTCAGACAGTTTGACACAAATACAAAATAATTACATTCTGTCATTTTCTTATCAGAATAACGCTATTTAAGCGAGAACAGCACGAAAAGACGCTCATTGATCAGATCGGCACATAATTAACACTTGCTGCACTTTTCACACTAACTCAACACGAATTCAATATAAACCATGCTGTCCTTCAAAAACATGCAAGACTTGATGTTTCTAAAGTGGAAATGTCATTCTATGACAGTTTGACAAATAAATACAAATGAATCTAAAATAATCATATTCTGTCATTTTCAAGTCAGAATAACGCTATTTGAGCGAGAAAAGCACAATAAGACACTATTTGAGCGAGAAAAGCACAAAATCAACACTTGCGGCACTTTTCACACTAACTCAACACGAATTCAAAATAAACCATGCTGTCCTTCAAAAACATGCAAGAATTGATGTTTCTAAAGTGGAAATGTCATTCTATGACAGTTTGACACAAATACAAAATAATTACATTCTGTCATTTTCCTATCAGAATAACGCTATTTAAGCGAGAACAGCACGAAAAGACGCTCATTGAGCAGATAAGCACAAAATCAAGACTTGCTGGACTTTTTACACTAACTCAACACGAATTCAAAAGAAACCATGCTGTCCTTCAATAACATGCAAGAATTCATGTTTCTAAAGTGGAAATGTCATTCTCAGACAGTTTGACAAATAAATACAAATGAATCTAAAATAATCATATTCTGTCATTTTCAAGTCAGAATAACGCTATTTGAGCGAGAAAAGCACAATAAGACACTATTTGAGCGAGAAAAGCACAAAATCAACACTTGCGGCACTTTTCACACTAACTCAACACGAATTCAAAATAAACCATGCTGTCCTTCAAAAACATGCAAGACTTGATGTTTCTAAAGTGGAAATGTCATTCTCAGACAGTTTGACACAAATACAAAATAATTACATTCTGTCATTTTCCTATCAGAATAACGCTATTTAAGCGAGAACAGCACGAAAAGACGCTCATTGAGCAGATAAGCACAAAATCAAGACTTGCTGGACTTTTTACACTAACTCAACACGAATTCAAAAGAAACCATGCTGTCCTTCAAAAACATGCAAGAATTCATGTTTCTAAAGTGGAAATGTCATTCTCAGACAGTTTGACACATTAATACAAACGAATCTAAAATAACCACATTCATGTCATTTTCCCGTCAGAATAACGCTATTTGAGCGAGAAAAGCACAATAAGACGCTATTTGAGCAGATAAGCACAAAATCAATATTTGCTGCACCTTTCACACTAACTCAACACGAATTCAAAATAAACCATGCTGTCCTTCAAAAACATGCAAGACTTGATGTTTCTAAAGTGGAAATGTCATTCTCAGACAGTTTGACACAAATACAAAATAATTACATTCTGTCATTTTCCTATCAGAATAACGCTATTTAAGCGAGAACAGCACGAAAAGACGCTCATTGATCAGATCGGCACATAATCAACACTTGCTGCACTTTTCACACTAACTCAACACGAATTCAAAATAAACCATGCTGTCCTTCAAAAACATGCAAGACTTGATGTTTCTAAAGTGCAAATGTCATTCTATGACAGTTTGACAAATAAATACAAATGAATCTAAAATAATCATATTCTGTCATTTTCCCGTCAGAATAACGCTATTTGAGCGAGAAAAGCACAATAAGACACTATTTGAGCGAGAAAAGCACAAAATCAACACTTGCTGCACTTTTCACACTAACTCAACACGAATTCAAAATAAACCATACTGTCCTTCAAAAACATGCAAGAATTGATGTTTCTAAAGTGGAAATGTCATTCTATGACAGTTTGACAAATAAATACAAATGAATCTAAAATAATCATATTCTGTCATTTTCAAGTCAGAATAACGCTATTTGAGCGAGAAAAGCACAATAAGACACTATTTGAGCGAGAAAAGCACAAAATCAACACTTGCGGCACTTTTCACACTAACTCAACACGAATTCAAAAGAAACCATGCTGTCCTTCAAAAACATGCAAGAATTCATGTTTCTAAAGTGGAAATGTCATTCTCAGACAGTTTGACACATTAATACAAACGAATCTAAAATAACCACATTCATGTCATTTTCCCGTCAGAATAACGCTATTTGAGCGAGAAAAGCACAATAAGACGCTATTTGAGCAGATAAGCACAAAATCAATATTTGCTGCACCTTTCACACTAACTCAACACGAATTCAAAATAAACCATGCTGTCCTTCAAAAACATGCAAGACTTGATGTTTCTAAAGTGGAAATGTCATTCTCAGACAGTTTGACACAAATACAAAATAATTACATTCTGTCATTTTCCTATCAGAATAACGCTATTTAAGCGAGAACAGCACGAAAAGACGCTCATTGATCAGATCGGCACATAATCAACACTTGCTGCACTTTTCACACTAACTCAACACGAATTCAAAAGAAACCATGCTGTCCTTCAATAACATGCAAGAATTCATGTTTCTAAAGTGGAAATGTCATTCTCAGACAGTTTGACAAATAAATACAAATGAATCTAAAATAATCATATTCTGTCATTTTCAAGTCAGAATAACGCTATTTGAGCGAGAAAAGCACAATAAGACACTATTTGAGCGAGAAAAGCACAAAATCAACACTTGCGGCACTTTTCACACTAACTCAACACGAATTCAAAATAAACCATGCTGTCCTTCAAAAACATGCAAGACTTGATGTTTCTAAAGTGGAAATGTCATTCTCAGACAGTTTGACACAAATACAAAATAATTACATTCTGTCATTTTCCTATCAGAATAACGCTATTTAAGCGAGAACAGCACGAAAAGACGCTCATTGAGCAGATAAGCACAAAATCAACACTTGCTGGACTTTTTACACTAACTCAACACGAATTCAAAAGAAACCATGCTGTCCTTCAAAAACATGCAAGAATTCATGTTTCTAAAGTGGAAATGTCATTCTCAGACAGTTTGACACATTAATACAAACGAATCTAAAATAACCACATTCATGTCATTTTCCCGTCAGAATAACGCTATTTGAGCGAGAAAAGCACAATAAGACGCTATTTGAGCAGATAAGCACAAAATCAATATTTGCTGCACCTTTCACACTAACTCAACACGAATTCAAAATAAACCATGCTGTCCTTCAAAAACATGCAAGACTTGATGTTTCTAAAGTGGAAATGTCATTCTCAGACAGTTTGACACAAATACAAAATAATTACATTCTGTCATTTTCCTATCAGAATAACGCTATTTAAGCGAGAACAGCACGAAAAGACGCTCATTGATCAGATCGGCACATAATCAACACTTGCTGCACTTTTCACACTAACTCAACACGAATTCAAAATAAACCATGCTGTCCTTCAAAAACATGCAAGACTTGATGTTTCTAAAGTGCAAATGTCATTCTATGACAGTTTGACAAATAAATACAAATGAATCTAAAATAATCATATTCTGTCATTTTCAAGTCAGAATAACGCTATTTGAGCGAGAAAAGCACAATAAGACACTATTTGAGCGAGAAAAGCACAAAATCAACACTTGCTGCACTTTTCACACTAACTCAACACGAATTCAAAATAAACCATACTGTCCTTCAAAAACATGCAAGAATTGATGTTTCTAAAGTGGAAATGTCATTCTATGACAGTTTGACAAATAAATACAAATGAATCTAAAATAATCATATTCTGTCATTTTCAAGTCAGAATAACGCTATTTGAGCGAGAAAAGCACAATAAGACACTATTTGAGCGAGAAAAGCACAAAATCAACACTTGCGGCACTTTTCACACTAACTCAACACGAATTCAAAAGAAACCATGCTGTCCTTCAAAAACATGCAAGAATTCATGTTTCTAAAGTGGAAATGTCATTCTCAGACAGTTTGACACATTAATACAAACGAATCTAAAATAACCACATTCATGTCATTTTCCCGTCAGAATAACGCTATTTGAGCGAGAAAAGCACAATAAGACGCTATTTGAGCAGATAAGCACAAAATCAATATTTGCTGCACCTTTCACACTAACTCAACACGAATTCAAAATAAACCATGCTGTCCTTCAAAAACATGCAAGACTTGATGTTTCTAAAGTGGAAATATCATTCTCAGACAGTTTGACACAAATACAAAATAATTACATTCTGTCATTTTCCTATCAGAATAACGCTATTTAAGCGAGAACAGCACGAAAAGACGCTCATTGATCAGATCGGCACATAATCAACACTTGCTGCACTTTTCACACTAACTCAACACGAATTCAAAAGAAACCATGCTGGCCTTCAAAAACATGCAAGAATTGATGTTTCTAAAGTGGAAATGTCATTCTATGACAGTTTGACAAATAAATACAAATGAATCTAACATACTCATATTCCGTCATTTTCAGGTCAAAATAACGCTATTTGAGCGAGAAAAGCACAAAATGAACATATACTGCACTTTTCACACTAACTCCACACGAATTCAAAAGAAACCATGCTGGCCTTCAAAAACATGCAAGAATTGATGTTTCTAAAGTGGAAATGTCATTCTATGACAGTTTGACAAATAAATACAAATGAATCTAACATACTCATATTCCGTCATTTTCAGCTCAAAATAACGCTATTTGAGCGAGAAAAGCACAAAATGAACATATACTGCACTTTTCACACTAACTCCACACGAATTCAAAAGAAACCATGCTGGCCTTCAAAAACATGCAAGAATTGATGTTTCTAAAGTGGAAATGTCATTCTATGAGTTTGACAAATAAATACAAATGAATCTAACATACTCATATTCCGTCATTTTCAGCTCAAAATAACGCTATTTGAGCGAGAAAAGCACAAAATGAACATATACTGCACTTTTCACACTAACTCCACACGAATTCAAAAGAAACCATGCTGGCCTTCAAAAACATGCAAGAATTGATGTTTCTAAAGTGGAAATGTCATTCTATGACAGTTTGACAAATAAATACAAATGAATCTAACATACTCATATTCCGTCATTTTCAGCTCAAAATAACGCTATTTGAGCGAGAAAAGCACAAAATGAACATATACTGCACTTTTCACACTAACTCCACACGAATTCAAAAGAAACCATGCTGGCCTTCAAAAACATGCAAGAATTGATGTTTCTAAAGTGGAAATGTCACTCTATGACAGTTTGACAAATAAATACAAATGAATCTAACATACTCATATTCCGTCATTTTCAGGTCAAAATAACGCTATTTGAGCGAGAAAAGCACAAAATGAACATATACTGCACTTTTCACACTAACTCCACACGAATTCAAAAGAAACCATGCTGGCCTTCAAAAACATGCAAGAATTGATGTTTCTAAAGTGGAAATGTCATTCAATGACAGTTTGACAAATAAATACAAATGAATCTAACATACTCATATTCCGTCATTTTCAGCTCAAAATAACGCTATTTGAGCGAGAAAAGCACAAAATGAACATATACTGCACTTTTCACACTAACTCCACACGAATTCAAAAGAAACCATGCTGGCCTTCAAAAACATGCAAGAATTGATGTTTCTAAAGTGGAAATGTCATTCTATGACAGTTTGACAAATAAATACAAATGAATCTAACATACTCATATTCCGTCATTTTCAGCTCAAAATAACGCTATTTGAGCGAGAAAAGCACAAAATGAACATATACTGCACTTTTCACACTAACTCCACACGAATTCAAAAGAAACCATGCTGGCCTTCAAAAACATGCAAGAATTGATGTTTCTAAAGTGGAAATGTCATTCTATGAGTTTGACAAATAAATACAAATGAATCTAACATACTCATATTCCGTCATTTTCAGCTCAAAATAACGCTATTTGAGCGAGAAAAGCACAAAATGAACATATACTGCACTTTTCACACTAACTCCACACGAATTCAAAAGAAACCATGCTGGCCTTCAAAAACATGCAAGAATTGATGTTTCTAAAGTGGAAATGTCATTCTATGACAGTTTGACAAATAAATACAAATGAATCTAACATACTCATATTCCGTCATTTTCAGCTCAAAATAACGCTATTTGAGCGAGAAAAGCACAAAATGAACATATACTGCACTTTTCACACTAACTCCACACGAATTCAAAAGAAACCATGCTGGCCTTCAAAAACATGCAAGAATTGATGTTTCTAAAGTGGAAATGTCACTCTATGACAGTTTGACAAATAAATACAAATGAATCTAACATACTCATATTCCGTCATTTTCAGGTCAAAATAACGCTATTTGAGCGAGAAAAGCACAAAATGAACATATACTGCACTTTTCACACTAACTCCACACGAATTCAAAAGAAACCATGCTGGCCTTCAAAAACATGCAAGAATTGATGTTTCTAAAGTGGAAATGTCATTCAATGACAGTTTGACAAATAAATACAAATGAATCTAACATACTCATATTCCGTCATTTTCAGGTCAAAATAACGCTATTTGAGCGAGAAAAGCACAAAATGAACATATACTGCACTTTTCACACTAACTCCACACGAATTCAAAAGAAACCATGCTGGCCTTCAAAAACATGCAAGAATTGATGTTTCTAAAGTGGAAATGTCATTCTATGACAGTTTGACAAATAAATACAAATGAATCTAACATACTCATATTCCGTCATTTTCAGGTCAAAATAACGCTATTTGAGCGAGAAAAGCACAAAATGAACATATACTGCACTTTTCACACTAACTCAACACGAATTCAAAAGAAACCATGCTGGCCTTCAAAAACATGCAAGAATTGATGTTTCTAAAGTGGAAATGTCATTCTATGACAGTTTGACAAATAAATACAAATGAATCTAACATACTCATATTCCGTCATTTTCAGCTCAAAATAACGCTATTTGAGCGAGAAAAGCACAAAATGAACATATACTGCACTTTTCACACTAACTCCACACGAATTCAAAAGAAACCATGCTGGCCTTCAAAAACATGCAAGAATTGATGTTTCTAAAGTGGAAATGTCATTCTATGACAGTTTGACAAATAAATACAAATGAATCTAACATACTCATATTCCGTCATTTTCAGGTCAAAATAACGCTATTTGAGCGAGAAAAGCACAAAATGAACATATACTGCACTTTTCACACTAACTCCACACGAATTCAAAAGAAACCATGCTGGCCTTCAAAAACATGCAAGAATTGATGTTTCTAAAGTGGAAATGTCATTCTATGACAGTTTGACAAATAAATACAAATGAATCTAACATACTCATATTCCGTCATTTTCAGGTCAAAATAACGCTATTTGAGCGAGAAAAGCACAAAATGAACATATACTGCACTTTTCACACTAACTCCACACGAATTCAAAAGAAACCATGCTGGCCTTCAAAAACATGCAAGAATTGATGTTTCTAAAGTGGAAATGTCACTCTATGACAGTTTGACAAATAAATACAAATGAATCTAACATACTCATATTCCGTCATTTTCAGGTCAAAATAACGCTATTTGAGCGAGAAAAGCACAAAATGAACATATACTGCACTTTTCACACTAACTCCACACGAATTCAAAAGAAACCATGCTGGCCTTCAAAAACATGCAAGAATTGATGTTTCTAAAGTGGAAATGTCATTCAATGACAGTTTGACAAATAAATACAAATGAATCTAACATACTCATATTCCGTCATTTTCAGGTCAAAATAACGCTATTTGAGCGAGAAAAGCACAAAATGAACATATACTGCACTTTTCACACTAACTCCACACGAATTCAAAAGAAACCATGCTGGCCTTCAAAAACATGCAAGAATTGATGTTTCTAAAGTGGAAATGTCATTCTATGACAGTTTGACAAATAAATACAAATGAATCTAACATACTCATATTCCGTCATTTTCAGGTCAAAATAACGCTATTTGAGCGAGAAAAGCACAAAATGAACATATACTGCACTTTTCACACTAACTCCACACGAATTCAAAAGAAACCATGCTGGCCTTCAAAAACATGCAAGAATTGATGTTTCTAAAGTGGAAATGTCATTCTATGACAGTTTGACAAATAAATACAAATGAATCTAACATACTCATATTCCGTCATTTTCAAGTCAAAATAAAGCTATTTGAGCGAGAAAAGCACAAAATGAACATATACTGCACTTTTCACACTAACTCCACACGAATTCAAAAGAAACCATGCTGGCCTTCAAAAACATGCAAGAATTGATGTTTCTAAAGTGGAAATGTCACTCTATGACAGTTTGACAAATAAATACAAATGAATCTAACATACTCATATTCCGTCATTTTCAGGTCAAAATAACGCTATTTGAGCGAGAAAAGCACAAAATGAACATAAACTGCACTTTTCACACTAACTCCACACGAATTCAAAAGAAACCATGCTGGCCTTCAAAAACATGCAAGAATTGATGTTTCTAAAGTGGAAATGTCATTCTCAGACAGTTTGACACAAATACAAAATAATCACATTCTGTCATTTTCCTATCAGGATAACGCTATTTAAGCGAGAAAAGCACAGGACGCTCTTTGAGCAGATAAGCCCAAAATCAATACTTGCTGCACTTTTCACACTAACTCAACACGAATTCAATATAAACCATGCTGTCCTTCAAAAACATGCAACACTTGATGTTTCTAAAGTGGAAATGTCATTCTATGACAGTTTGACAAATAAATACAAATGAATCTAAAATAATCATATTCTGTCATTTTCAAGTCAGAATAACGCTATTTGAGCGAGAAAAGCACAATAAGACACTATTTGAGCGAGAAAAGCACAAAATCAACACTTGCTGCACTTTTCACACTAACTCAACACGAATTCAAAATAAACCATGCTGTCCTTCAAAAACATGCAAGAATTGATGTTTCTAAAGTGGAAATGTCATTCTCAGACAGTTTGACACATTAATACAAACGAATCTAAAATAATCACATTCATGTCATTTTCTTTTCAGAGTAACGCTACCTGAGCGGAAACAGCACGAAAATACGCAATTTGAGCAGATAAGCACAAAATTAACACGCTGCACTTTTCACACTAACTCAACACGAATTCAAAAGAAACCATGCTGTCCTTCAATAACATGCAAGAATTCATGTTTCTAAAGTGGAAATGTCATTCTCAGACAGTTTGACACATTAATACAAACGAATCTAAAATAACCACATTCATGTCATTTTCCCGTCAGAATAACGCTATTTGAGCGAGAAAAGCACAATAAGACGCTATTTGAGCAGATAAGCACAAAATCAATATTTGCTGCACCTTTCACACTAACTCAACACGAATTCAAAATAAACCATGCTGTCCTTCAAAAACATGCAAGACTTGATGTTTCTAAAGTGGAAATGTCATTCTCAGACAGTTTGACACAAATACAAAATAATTACATTCTGTCATTTTCTTATCAGAATAACGCTATTTAAGCGAGAACAGCACGAAAAGACGCTCATTGATCAGATCGGCACATAATTAACACTTGCTGCACTTTTCACACTAACTCAACACGAATTCAAAATAAACCATGCTGTCCTTCAAAAACATGCAAGACTTGATGTTTCTAAAGTGGAAATGTCACTCTATGACAGTTTGACAAATAAATACAAATGAATCTAACATACTCATATTCCGTCATTTTCAGGTCAAAATAACGCTATTTGAGCGAGAAAAGCACAAAATGAACATAAACTGCACTTTTCACACTAACTCCACACGAATTCAAAAGAAACCATGCTGGCCTTCAAAAACATGCAAGAATTGATGTTTCTAAAGTGGAAATGTCATTCTCAGACAGTTTGACACAAATACAAAATAATCACATTCTGTCATTTTCCTATCAGGATAACGCTATTTAAGCGAGAAAAGCACAGGACGCTCTTTGAGCAGATAAGCCCAAAATCAATACTTGCTGCACTTTTCACACTAACTCAACACGAATTCAATATAAACCATGCTGTCCTTCAAAAACATGCAACACTTGATGTTTCTAAAGTGGAAATGTCATTCTATGACAGTTTGACAAATAAATACAAATGAATCTAAAATAATCATATTCTGTCATTTTCAAGTCAGAATAACGCTATTTGAGCGAGAAAAGCACAATAAGACACTATTTGAGCGAGAAAAGCACAAAATCAACACTTGCTGCACTTTTCACACTAACTCAACACGAATTCAAAATAAACCATGCTGTCCTTCAAAAACATGCAAGAATTGATGTTTCTAAAGTGGAAATGTCATTCTCAGACAGTTTGACACATTAATACAAACGAATCTAAAATAATCACATTCATGTCATTTTCTTTTCAGAGTAACGCTACCTGAGCGGAAACAGCACGAAAATACGCAATTTGAGCAGATAAGCACAAAATTAACACGCTGCACTTTTCACACTAACTCAACACGAATTCAAAAGAAACCATGCTGTCCTTCAATAACATGCAAGAATTCATGTTTCTAAAGTGGAAATGTCATTCTCAGACAGTTTGACACATTAATACAAACGAATCTAAAATAACCACATTCATGTCATTTTCCCGTCAGAATAACGCTATTTGAGCGAGAAAAGCACAATAAGACGCTATTTGAGCAGATAAGCACAAAATCAATATTTGCTGCACCTTTCACACTAACTCAACACGAATTCAAAATAAACCATGCTGTCCTTCAAAAACATGCAAGACTTGATGTTTCTAAAGTGGAAATGTCATTCTCAGACAGTTTGACACAAATACAAAATAATTACATTCTGTCATTTTCTTATCAGAATAACGCTATTTAAGCGAGAACAGCACGAAAAGACGCTCATTGATCAGATCGGCACATAATTAACACTTGCTGCACTTTTCACACTAACTCAACACGAATTCAAAATAAACCATGCTGTCCTTCAAAAACATGCAAGACTTGATGTTTCTAAAGTGGAAATGTCACTCTATGACAGTTTGACAAATAAATACAAATGAATCTAACATACTCATATTCCGTCATTTTCAGGTCAAAATAACGCTATTTGAGCGAGAAAAGCACAAAATGAACATAAACTGCACTTTTCACACTAACTCCACACGAATTCAAAAGAAACCATGCTGGCCTTCAAAAACATGCAAGAATTGATGTTTCTAAAGTGGAAATGTCATTCTCAGACAGTTTGACACAAATACAAAATAATCACATTCTGTCATTTTCCTATCAGGATAACGCTATTTAAGCGAGAAAAGCACAGGACGCTCTTTGAGCAGATAAGCCCAAAATCAATACTTGCTGCACTTTTCACACTAACTCAACACGAATTCAATATAAACCATGCTGTCCTTCAAAAACATGCAACACTTGATGTTTCTAAAGTGGAAATGTCATTCTATGACAGTTTGACAAATAAATACAAATGAATCTAAAATAATCATATTCTGTCATTTTCAAGTCAGAATAACGCTATTTGAGCGAGAAAAGCACAATAAGACACTATTTGAGCGAGAAAAGCACAAAATCAACACTTGCTGCACTTTTCACACTAACTCAACACGAATTCAAAATAAACCATGCTGTCCTTCAAAAACATGCAAGAATTGATGTTTCTAAAGTGGAAATGTCATTCTCAGACAGTTTGACACATTAATACAAACGAATCTAAAATAATCACATTCATGTCATTTTCTTTTCAGAGTAACGCTACCTGAGCGGAAACAGCACGAAAATACGCAATTTGAGCAGATAAGCACAAAATTAACACGCTGCACTTTTCACACTAACTCAACACGAATTCAAAAGAAACCATGCTGTCCTTCAATAACATGCAAGAATTCATGTTTCTAAAGTGGAAATGTCATTCTCAGACAGTTTGACACATTAATACAAACGAATCTAAAATAACCACATTCATGTCATTTTCCCGTCAGAATAACGCTATTTGAGCGAGAAAAGCACAATAAGACGCTATTTGAGCAGATAAGCACAAAATCAATATTTGCTGCACCTTTCACACTAACTCAACACGAATTCAAAATAAACCATGCTGTCCTTCAAAAACATGCAAGACTTGATGTTTCTAAAGTGGAAATGTCATTCTCAGACAGTTTGACAAATAAATACAAATGAATCTAAAATAATCATATTCTGTCATTTTCAAGTCAGAATAACGCTATTTGAGCGAGAAAAGCACAATAAGACACTATTTGAGCGAGAAAAGCACAAAATCAACACTTGCGGCACTTTTCACACTAACTCAACACGAATTCAAAATAAACCATGCTGTCCTTCAAAAACATGCAAGACTTGATGTTTCTAAAGTGGAAATGTCATTCTCAGACAGTTTGACACAAATACAAAATAATTACATTCTGTCATTTTCCTATCAGAATAACGCTATTTAAGCGAGAACAGCACGAAAAGACGCTCATTGAGCAGATAAGCACAAAATCAACACTTGCTGGACTTTTTACACTAACTCAACACGAATTCAAAAGAAACCATGCTGTCCTTCAAAAACATGCAAGAATTCATGTTTCTAAAGTGGAAATGTCATTCTCAGACAGTTTGACACATTAATACAAACGAATCTAAAATAACCACATTCATGTCATTTTCCCGTCAGAATAACGCTATTTGAGCGAGAAAAGCACAATAAGACGCTATTTGAGCAGATAAGCACAAAATCAATATTTGCTGCACCTTTCACACTAACTCAACACGAATTCAAAATAAACCATGCTGTCCTTCAAAAACATGCAAGACTTGATGTTTCTAAAGTGGAAATGTCATTCTCAGACAGTTTGACACAAATACAAAATAATTACATTCTGTCATTTTCCTATCAGAATAACGCTATTTAAGCGAGAACAGCACGAAAAGACGCTCATTGATCAGATCGGCACATAATCAACACTTGCTGCACTTTTCACACTAACTCAACACGAATTCAAAATAAACCATGCTGTCCTTCAAAAACATGCAAGACTTGATGTTTCTAAAGTGGAAATGTCATTCTATGACAGTTTGACAAATAAATACAAATGAATCTAAAATAATCATATTCTGTCATTTTCAAGTCAGAATAACGCTATTTGAGCGAGAAAAGCACAATAAGACACTATTTGAGCGAGAAAAGCACAAAATCAACACTTGCTGCACTTTTCACACTAACTCAACACGAATTCAAAATAAACCATACTGTCCTTCAAAAACATGCAAGAATTGATGTTTCTAAAGTGGAAATGTCATTCTATGACAGTTTGACAAATAAATACAAATGAATCTAAAATAATCATATTCTGTCATTTTCAAGTCAGAATAACGCTATTTGAGCGAGAAAAGCACAATAAGACACTATTTGAGCGAGAAAAGCACAAAATCAACACTTGCGGCACTTTTCACACTAACTCAACACGAATTCAAAAGAAACCATGCTGTCCTTCAAAAACATGCAAGAATTCATGTTTCTAAAGTGGAAATGTCATTCTCAGACAGTTTGACACATTAATACAAACGAATCTAAAATAACCACATTCATGTCATTTTCCCGTCAGAATAACGCTATTTGAGCGAGAAAAGCACAATAAGACGCTATTTGAGCAGATAAGCACAAAATCAATATTTGCTGCACCTTTCACACTAACTCAACACGAATTCAAAATAAACCATGCTGTCCTTCAAAAACATGCAAGACTTGATGTTTCTAAAGTGGAAATGTCATTCTCAGACAGTTTGACACAAATACAAAATAATTACATTCTGTCATTTTCCTATCAGAATAACGCTATTTAAGCGAGAACAGCACGAAAAGACGCTCATTGATCAGATCGGCACATAATCAACACTTGCTGCACTTTTCACACTAACTCAACACGAATTCAAAATAAACCATGCTGTCCTTCAAAAACATGCAAGACTTGATGTTTCTAAAGTGGAAATGTCATTCTATGACAGTTTGACAAATAAATACAAATGAATCTAAAATAATCATATTCTGTCATTTTCAAGTCAGAATAACGCTATTTGAGCGAGAAAAGCACAATAAGACACTATTTGAGCGAGAAAAGCACAAAATCAACACTTGCGGCACTTTTCACACTAACTCAACACGAATTCAAAATAAACCATGCTGTCCTTCAAAAACATGCAAGAATTGATGTTTCTAAAGTGGAAATGTCATTCTATGACAGTTTGACAAATAAATACAAATGAATCTAAAATAATCATATTCTGTCATTTTCAAGTCAGAATAACGCTATTTGAGCGAGAAAAGCACAATAAGACACTATTTGAGCGAGAAAAGCACAAAATCAACACTTGCGGCACTTTTCACACTAACTCAACACGAATTCAAAATAAACCATGCTGTCCTTCAAAAACATGCAAGAATTGATGTTTCTAAAGTGGAAATGTCATTCTATGACAGTTTGACACATCAATACAAATGAATCTAAAATAATCACATTCATGTCATTTTCCTGTCTGAATAACGCTATTTAAGCGAGAAAGGGACAAAATCAACATTGGGTGCACTTTTCATAGTAATTGAACACGAATTCAAAATAAACCATGCTGTCCTTTAAAAACATGCAAGACTTGATGTTTCTAAAGTGGAAATGTCATTCTCAGACAGTTTGACACAAATACAAAATAATTACATTCTGTCATTTTCCTATCAGAATAACGCTATTTAAGCGAGAACAGCACGAAAAGACGCTCATTGAGCAGATAAGCACAAAATCAACACTTGCTGGACTTTTTACACTAACTCAACACGAATTCAAAAGAAACCATGCTGTCCTTCAATAACATGCAAGAATTCATGTTTCTAAAGTGGAAATGTCATTCTCAGACAGTTTGACACATTAATACAAACGAATCTAAAATAACCACATTCATGTCATTTTCCCGTCAGAATAACGCTATTTGAGCGAGAAAAGCACAATAAGACGCTATTTGAGCAGATAAGCACAAAATCAATATTTGCTGCACCTTTCACACTAACTCAACACGAATTCAAAATAAACCATGCTGTCCTTCAATAACATGCAAGAATTCATGTTTCTAAAGTGGAAATGTCATTCTCAGACAGTTTGACACATTAATACAAACGAATCTAAAATAACCACATTCATGTCATTTTCCCGTCAGAATAACGCTATTTGAGCGAGAAAAGCACAATAAGACGCTATTTGAGCAGATAAGCACAAAATCAATATTTGCTGCACCTTTCACACTAACTCAACACGAATTCAAAATAAACCATGCTGTCCTTCAAAAACATGCAAGACTTGATGTTTCTAAAGTGGAAATGTCATTCTCAGACAGTTTGACACAAATACAAAATAATTACATTCTGTCATTTTCCTATCAGAATAACGCTATTTAAACGAGAACAGCACGAAAAGACGCTCATTGAGCAGATCGGCACATAATCAACACTTGCTGCACTTTTCACACTAACTCAACACGAATTCAAAATAAACCATGCTGTCCTTCAAAAACATGCAAGACTTGATGTTTCTAAAGTGGAAATGTCATTCTATGACAGTTTGACAAATAAATACAAATGAATCTAAAATAATCATATTCTGTCATTTTCAAGTCAGAATAACGCTATTTGAGCGAGAAAAGCACAATAAGACACTATTTGAGCGAGAAAAGCACAAAATCAACACTTGCGGCACTTTTCACACTAACTCAACACGAATTCAAAATAAACCATGCTGTCCTTCAAAAACATGCAAGACTTGATGTTTCTAAAGTGGAAATGTCATTCTATGACAGTTTGACAAATAAATACAAATGAATCTAAAATAATCATATTCTGTCATTTTCAAGTCAGAATAACGCTATTTGAGCGAGAAAAGCACAATAAGACACTATTTGAGCGAGAAAAGCACAAAATCAACACTTGCTGCACTTTTCACACTAACTCAACACGAATTCAAAATAAACCATGCTGTCCTTCAAAAACATGCAAGAATTGATGTTTCTAAAGTGGAAATGTCATTCTATGACAGTTTGACAAATAAATACAAATGAATCTAAAATAATCATATTCTGTCATTTTCAAGTCAGAATAACGCTATTTGAGCGAGAAAAGCACAATAAGACACTATTTGAGCGAGAAAAGCACAAAATCAACACTTGCGGCACTTTTCACACTAACTCAACACGAATTCAAAATAAACCATGCTGTCCTTCAAAAACATGCAAGAATTGATGTTTCTAAAGTGGAAATGTCATTCTATGACAGTTTGACACATCAATACAAATGAATCTAAAATAATCACATTCATGTCATTTTCCTGTCAGAATAACGCTATTTAAGCGAGAAAAGGACAAAATCAACATTGGGTGCACTTTTCATAGTAATTGAACACGAATTCAAAATAAACCATGCTGTCCTTTAAAAACATGCAAGACTTGATGTTTCTAAAGTGGAAATGTCATTCTCAGACAGTTTGACACAAATACAAAATAATTACATTCTGTCATTTTCCTATCAGAATAACGCTATTTAAGCGAGAACAGCACGAAAAGACGCTCATTGAGCAGATAAGCACAAAATCAACACTTGCTGGACTTTTTACACTAACTCAACACGAATTCAAAAGAAACCATGCTGTCCTTCAATAACATGCAAGAATTCATGTTTCTAAAGTGGAAATGTCATTCTCAGACAGTTTGACAAATAAATACAAATGAATCTAAAATAATCATATTCTGTCATTTTCAAGTCAGAATAACGCTATTTGAGCGAGAAAAGTACAATAAGACACTATTTGAGCGAGAAAAGCACAAAATCAACACTTGCGGCACTTTTCACACTAACTCAACACGAATTCAAAAGAAACCATGCTGTCCTTCAATAACATGCAAGAATTCATGTTTCTAAAGTGGAAATGTCATTCTCAGACAGTTTGACACATTAATACAAACGAATCTAAAATAACCACATTCATGTCATTTTCCCGTCAGAATAACGCTATTTGAGCGAGAAAAGCACAATAAGACGCTATTTGAGCAGATAAGCACAAAATCAATATTTGCTGCACCTTTCACACTAACTCAACACGAATTCAAAATAAACCATGCTGTCCTTCAAAAACATGCAAGACTTGATGTTTCTAAAGTGGAAATGTCATTCTCAGACAGTTTGACACAAATACAAAATAATTACATTCTGTCATTTTCCTATCAGAATAACGCTATTTAAACGAGAACAGCACGAAAAGACGCTCATTGAGCAGATCGGCACATAATCAACACTTGCTGCACTTTTCACACTAACTCAACACGAATTCAAAATAAACCATGCTGTCCTTCAAAAACATGCAAGACTTGATGTTTCTAAAGTGGAAATGTCATTCTATGACAGTTTGACAAATAAATACAAATGAATCTAAAATAATCATATTCTGTCATTTTCAAGTCAGAATAACGCTATTTGAGCGAGAAAAGCACAATAAGACACTATTTGAGCGAGAAAAGCACAAAATCAACACTTGCGGCACTTTTCACACTAACTCAACACGAATTCAAAATAAACCATGCTGTCCTTCAAAAACATGCAAGACTTGATGTTTCTAAAGTGGAAATGTCATTCTATGACAGTTTGACAAATAAATACAAATGAATCTAAAATAATCATATTCTGTCATTTTCAAGTCAGAATAACGCTATTTGAGCGAGAAAAGCACAATAAGACACTATTTGAGCGAGAAAAGCACAAAATCAACACTTGCTGCACTTTTCACACTAACTCAACACGAATTCAAAATAAACCATGCTGTCCTTCAAAAACATGCAAGAATTGATGTTTCTAAAGTGGAAATGTCATTCTATGACAGTTTGACAAATAAATACAAATGAATCTAAAATAATCATATTCTGTCATTTTCAAGTCAGAATAACGCTATTTGAGCGAGAAAAGCACAATAAGACACTATTTGAGCGAGAAAAGCACAAAATCAACACTTGCGGCACTTTTCACACTAACTCAACACGAATTCAAAATAAACCATGCTGTCCTTCAAAAACATGCAAGAATTGATGTTTCTAAAGTGGAAATGTCATTCTATGACAGTTTGACACATCAATACAAATGAATCTAAAATAATCACATTCATGTCATTTTCCTGTCAGAATAACGCTATTTAAGCGAGAAAAGGACAAAATCAACATTGGGTGCACTTTTCATAGTAATTGAACACGAATTCAAAATAAACCATGCTGTCCTTTAAAAACATGCAAGACTTGATGTTTCTAAAGTGGAAATGTCATTCTCAGACAGTTTGACACAAATACAAAATAATTACATTCTGTCATTTTCCTATCAGAATAACGCTATTTAAGCGAGAACAGCACGAAAAGACGCTCATTGAGCAGATAAGCACAAAATCAACACTTGCTGGACGTTTTACACTAACTCAACACGAATTCAAAAGAAACCATGCTGTCCTTCAATAACATGCAAGAATTCATGTTTCTAAAGTGGAAATGTCATTCTCAGACAGTTTGACAAATAAATACAAATGAATCTAAAATAATCATATTCTGTCATTTTCAAGTCAGAATAACGCTATTTGAGCGAGAAAAGCACAATAAGACACTATTTGAGCGAGAAAAGCACAAAATCAACACTTGCGGCACTTTTCACACTAACTCAACACGAATTCAAAAGAAACCATGCTGTCCTTCAATAACATGCAAGAATTCATGTTTCTAAAGTGGAAATGTCATTCTCAGACAGTTTGACACATTAATACAAACGAATCTAAAATAACCACATTCATGTCATTTTCCCGTCAGAATAACGCTATTTGAGCGAGAAAAGCACAATAAGACGCTATTTGAGCAGATAAGCACAAAATCAATATTTGCTGCACCTTTCACACTAACTCAACACGAATTCAAAATAAACCATGCTGTCCTTCAAAAACATGCAAGACTTGATGTTTCTAAAGTGGAAATGTCATCCTATGACAGTTTGACACAAATACAAAATAATTACATTCTGTCATTTTCCTATCAGAATAACGCTATTTAAGCGAGAACAGCACGAAAAGACGCTCATTGAGCAGATCGGCACATAATCAACACTTGCTGCACTTTTCACACTAACTCAACACGAATTCAAAATAAACCATGCTGTCCTTCAAAAACATGCAAGACTTGATGTTTCTAAAGTGGAAATGTCATTCTATGACAGTTTGACAAATAAATACAAATGAATCTAAAATAATCATATTCTGTCATTTTCAAGTCAGAATAACGCTATTTGAGCGAGAAAAGCACAATAAGACACTATTTGAGCGAGAAAAGCACAAAATCAACACTTGCTGCACTTTTCACACTAACTCAACACGAATTCAAAATAAACCATGCTGTCCTTCAAAAACATGCAAGAATTGATGTTTCTAAAGTGGAAATGTCATTCTATGACAGTTTGACAAATAAATACAAATGAATCTAAAATAATCATATTCTGTCATTTTCAAGTCAGAATAACGCTATTTGAGCGAGAAAAGCACAATAAGACACTATTTGAGCGAGAAAAGCACAAAATCAACACTTGCTGCACTTTTCACACTAACTCAACACGAATTCAAAATAAACCATGCTGTCCTTCAAAAACATGCAAGAATTGATGTTTCTAAAGTGGAAATGTCATTCTATGACAGTTTGACAAATAAATACAAATGAATCTAAAATAATCATATTCTGTCATTTTCAAGTCAGAATAACGCTATTTGAGCGAGAAAAGCACAATAAGACACTATTTGAGCGAGAAAAGCACAAAATCAACACTTGCGGCACTTTTCACACTAACTCAACACGAATTCAAAATAAACCATGCTGTCCTTCAAAAACATGCAAGAATTGATGTTTCTAAAGTGGAAATGTCATTCTATGACAGTTTGACACATCAATACAAATGAATCTAAAATAATCACATTCATGTCATTTTCCTGTCAGAATAACGCTATTTAAGCGAGAAAAGGACAAAATCAACATTGGGTGCACTTTTCATAGTAATTGAACACGAATTCAAAATAAACCATGCTGTCCTTTAAAAACATGCAAGACTTGATGTTTCTAAAGTGGAAATGTCATTCTCAGACAGTTTGACACAAATACAAAATAATTACATTCTGTCATTTTCCTATCAGAATAACGCTATTTAAGCGAGAACAGCACGAAAAGACGCTCATTGAGCAGATAAGCACAAAATCAACACTTGCTGGACTTTTTACACTAACTCAACACGAATTCAAAAGAAACCATGCTGTCCTTCAATAACATGCAAGAATTCATGTTTCTAAAGTGGAAATGTCATTCTCAGACAGTTTGACAAATAAATACAAATGAATCTAAAATAATCATATTCTGTCATTTTCAAGTCAGAATAACGCTATTTGAGCGAGAAAAGCACAATAAGACACTATTTGAGCGAGAAAAGCACAAAATCAACACTTGCGGCACTTTTCACACTAACTCAACACGAATTCAAAAGAAACCATGCTGTCCTTCAATAACATGCAAGAATTCATGTTTCTAAAGTGGAAATGTCATTCTCAGACAGTTTGACACATTAATACAAACGAATCTAAAATAACCACATTCATGTCATTTTCCCGTCAGAATAACGCTATTTGAGCGAGAAAAGCACAATAAGACGCTATTTGAGCAGATAAGCACAAAATCAATATTTGCTGCACCTTTCACACTAACTCAACACGAATTCAAAATAAACCATGCTGTCCTTCAAAAACATGCAAGACTTGATGTTTCTAAAGTGGAAATGTCATCCTATGACAGTTTGACACAAATACAAAATAATTACATTCTGTCATTTTCCTATCAGAATAACGCTATTTAAGCGAGAACAGCACGAAAAGACGCTCATTGAGCAGATCGGCACATAATCAACACTTGCTGCACTTTTCACACTAACTCAACACGAATTCAAAATAAACCATGCTGTCCTTCAAAAACATGCAAGACTTGATGTTTCTAAAGTGGAAATGTCATTCTATGACAGTTTGACAAATAAATACAAATGAATCTAAAATAATCATATTCTGTCATTTTCAAGTCAGAATAACGCTATTTGAGCGAGAAAAGCACAATAAGACACTATTTGAGCGAGAAAAGCACAAAATCAACACTTGCTGCACTTTTCACACTAACTCAACACGAATTCAAAATAAACCATGCTGTCCTTCAAAAACATGCAAGAATTGATGTTTCTAAAGTGGAAATGTCATTCTATGACAGTTTGACAAATAAATACAAATGAATCTAAAATAATCATATTCTGTCATTTTCAAGTCAGAATAACGCTATTTGAGCGAGAAAAGCACAATAAGACAATATCTGAGCGAGAAAAGCACAAAATCAACACTTGTGGCACTTTTCACACTAACTCAACACGAATTCAAAATAAACCATGCTGTCCTTCAAAAACATGCAAGAATTGATGTTTCTAAAGTGGAAATGTCATTCTATGACAGTTTGACAAATAAATACAAATGAATCTAAAATAATCATATTCTGTCATTTTCAAGTCAGAATAACGCTATTTGAGCGAGAAAAGCACAATAAGACACTATTTGAGCGAGAAAAGCACAAAATCAACACTTGCTGCACTTTTCACACTAACTCAACACGAATTCAAAATAAACCATGCTGTCCTTCAAAAACATGCAAGAATTGATGTTTCTAAAGTGGAAATGTCATTCTATGACAGTTTGACAAATAAATACAAATGAATCTAACATACTCATATTCCGTCATTTTCAGGTCAAAATAACGCTATTTGAGCGAGAAAAGCACAAAATGAACATATACTGCACTTTTCACACTAACTCCACACGAATTCAAAAGAAACCATGCTGGCCTTCAAAAACATGCAAGAATTGATGTTTCTAAAGTGGAAATGTCATTCTATGACAGTTTGACAAATAAATACAAATGAATCTAACATACTCATATTCCGTCATTTTCAGGTCAAAATAACGCTATTTGAGCGAGAAAAGCACAAAATGAACATATACTGCACTTTTCACACTAACTCCACACGAATTCAAAATAAACCATGCTGTCCTTCAAAAACATGCAAGACTTGATGTTTCTAAAGTGGAAATGTCATTCTATGACAGTTTGACAAATAAATACAAATGAATCTAAAATAATCATATTCTGTCATTTTCAAGTCAGAATAACGCTATTTGAGCGAGAAAAGCACAATAAGACACTATTTGAGCGAGAAAAGCACAAAATCAACACTTGCTGCACTTTTCACACTAACTCAACACGAATTCAAAATAAACCATGCTGTCCTTCAAAAACATGCAAGAATTGATGTTTCTAAAGTGGAAATGTCATTCTATGACAGTTTGACAAATAAATACAAATGAATCTAAAATAATCATATTCTGTCATTTTCAAGTCAGAATAACGCTATTTGAGCGAGAAAAGCACAATAAGACACTATTTGAGCGAGAAAAGCACAAAATCAACACTTGCGGCACTTTTCACACTAACTCAACACGAATTCAAAATAAACCATGCTGTCCTTCAAAAACATGCAAGAATTGATGTTTCTAAAGTGGAAATGTCATTCTATGACAGTTTGACACATCAATACAAATGAATCTAAAATAATCACATTCATGTCATTTTCCTGTCAGAATAACGCTATTTAAGCGAGAAAAGGACAAAATCAACATTGGGTGCACTTTTCATAGTAATTGAACACGAATTCAAAATAAACCATGCTGTCCTTTAAAAACATGCAAGACTTGATGTTTCTAAAGTGGAAATGTCATTCTCAGACAGTTTGACACAAATACAAAATAATTACATTCTGTCATTTTCCTATCAGAATAACGCTATTTAAGCGAGAACAGCACGAAAAGACGCTCATTGAGCAGATAAGCACAAAATCAACACTTGCTGGACTTTTTACACTAACTCAACACGAATTCAAAAGAAACCATGCTGTCCTTCAATAACATGCAAGAATTCATGTTTCTAAAGTGGAAATGTCATTCTCAGACAGTTTGACAAATAAATACAAATGAATCTAAAATAATCATATTCTGTCATTTTCAAGTCAGAATAACGCTATTTGAGCGAGAAAAGCACAATAAGACACTATTTGAGCGAGAAAAGCACAAAATCAACACTTGCGGCACTTTTCACACTAACTCAACACGAATTCAAAAGAAACCATGCTGTCCTTCAATAACATGCAAGAATTCATGTTTCTAAAGTGGAAATGTCATTCTCAGACAGTTTGACACATTAATACAAACGAATCTAAAATAACCACATTCATGTCATTTTCCCGTCAGAATAACGCTATTTGAGCGAGAAAAGCACAATAAGACGCTATTTGAGCAGATAAGCACAAAATCAATATTTGCTGCACCTTTCACACTAACTCAACACGAATTCAAAATAAACCATGCTGTCCTTCAAAAACATGCAAGACTTGATGTTTCTAAAGTGGAAATGTCATCCTATGACAGTTTGACACAAATACAAAATAATTACATTCTGTCATTTTCCTATCAGAATAACGCTATTTAAGCGAGAACAGCACGAAAAGACGCTCATTGAGCATATCGGCACATAATCAACACTTGCTGCACTTTTCACACTAACTCAACACGAATTCAAAATAAACCATGCTGTCCTTCAAAAACATGCAAGACTTGATGTTTCTAAAGTGGAAATGTCATTCTATGACAGTTTGACAAATAAATACAAATGAATCTAAAATAATCATATTCTGTCATTTTCAAGTCAGAATAACGCTATTTGAGCGAGAAAAGCACAATAAGACACTATTTGAGCGAGAAAAGCACAAAATCAACACTTGCTGCACTTTTCACACTAACTCAACACGAATTCAAAATAAACCATGCTGTCCTTCAAAAACATGCAAGAATTGATGTTTCTAAAGTGGAAATGTCATTCTATGACAGTTTGACAAATAAATACAAATGAATCTAAAATAATCATATTCTGTCATTTTCAAGTCAGAATAACGCTATTTGAGCGAGAAAAGCACAATAAGACACTATCTGAGCGAGAAAAGCACAAAATCAACACTTGCGGCACTTTTCACACTAACTCAACACGAATTCAAAATAAACCATGCTGTCCTTCAAAAACATGCAAGAATTGATGTTTCTAAAGTGGAAATGTCATTCTATGACAGTTTGACAAATAAATACAAATGAATCTAAAATAATCATATTCTGTCATTTTCAAGTCAGAATAACGCTATTTGAGCGAGAAAAGCACAATAAGACACTATTTGAGCGAGAAAAGCACAAAATCAACACTTGCGGCACTTTTCACACTAACTCAACACGAATTCAAAATAAACCATGCTGTCCTTCAAAAACATGCAAGAATTGATGTTTCTAAAGTGGAAATGTCATTCTATGACAGTTTGACAAATAAATACAAATGAATCTAAAATAATCATATTCTGTCATTTTCAAGTCAGAATAACGCTATTTGAGCGAGAAAAGCACAATAAGACACTATTTGAGCGAGAAAAGCACAAAATCAACACTTGCGGCACTTTTCACACTAACTCAACACGAATTCAAAATAAACCATGCTGTCCTTCAAAAACATGCAAGAATTGATGTTTCTAAAGTGGAAATGTCATTCTATGACAGTTTGACACATCAATACAAATGAATCTAAAATAATCACATTCATGTCATTTTCCTGTCTGAATAACGCTATTTAAGCGAGAAAAGGACAAAATCAACATTGGGTGCACTTTTCATAGTAATTGAACACGAATTCAAAATAAACCATGCTGTCCTTTAAAAACATGCAAGATTTGATGTTTCTAAAGTGGAAATGTCATTCTCAGACAGTTTGACACAAATACAAAATAATTACATTCTGTCATTTTCCTATCAGAATAACGCTATTTAAGCGAGAACAGCACGAACAGACGCTCATTGAGCAGATAAGCACAAAATCAACACTTGCTGGACTTTTTACACTAACTCAACACGAATTCAAAAGAAACCATGCTGTCCTTCAAAAATATGCAAGACTTGATGTTTCTAAAGTGGAAATGTCATTCTATGACAGTTTGACAAATAAATACAAATGAATCTAAAATAATCATATTCTGTCATTTTCAAGTCAGAATAACGCTATTTGAGCGAGAAAAGCACAATAAGACACTATTTGAGCGAGAAAAGCACAAAATCAACACTTGCTGCACTTTTCACACTAACTCAACACGAATTCAAAAGAAACCATGCTGTCCTTCAATAACATGCAAGAATTCATGTTTCTAAAATGGAAATGTCATTCTCAGACAGTTTGACACATTAATACAAAGGAATCTAAAATAACCACATTCATGTCATTTTCCCGTCAGAATAACGCTATTTGAGCGAGAAAAGCACAATAAGACGCTATTTGAGCAGATAAGCACAAAATCAATATTTGCTGCACCTTTCACACTAACTCAACACGAATTCAAAATAAACCATGCTGTCCTTCAAAAACATGCAAGACTTGATGTTTCTAAAGTGGAAATGTCATTCTCAGACAGTTTGACACAAATACAAAATAATTACATTCTGTCATTTTCCTATCAGAATAACGCTATTTAAGCGAGAACAGCACGAAAAGACGCTCATTGAGCAGATCGACACATAATCAACACTTGCTGCACTTTTCACACTAACTCAACACGAATTCAAAATAAACCATGCTGTCCTTCAAAAACATGCAAGACTTGATGTTTCTAAAGTGGAAATGTCATTCTATGACAGTTTGACAAATAAATACAAATGAATCTAAAATAATCATATTCTGTCATTTTCAAGTCAGAATAACGCTATTTGAGCGAGAAAAGCACAATAAGACACTATTTGAGCGAGAAAAGCACAAAATCAACACTTGCTGCACTTTTCACACTAACTCAACACGAATTCAAAATAAACCATGCTGTCCTTCAAAAACATGCAAGAATTGATGTTTCTAAAGTGGAAATGTCATTCTATGACAGTTTGACAAATAAATACAAATGAATCTAAAATAATCATATTCTGTCATTTTCAAGTCAGAATAACGCTATGTGAGCGAGAAAAGCACAATAAGACACTATTTGAGCGAGAAAAGCACAAAATCAACACTTGCGGCACTTTTCACACTAACTCAACACGAATTCAAAATAAACCATGCTGTCCTTCAAAAACATGCAAGAATTGATGTTTCTAAAGTGGAAATGTCATTCTATGACAGTTTGACAAATAAATACAAATGAATCTAAAATAATCATATTCTGTCATTTTCAAGTCAGAATAACGCTATTTGAGCGAGAAAAGCACAATAAGACACTATCTGAGCGAGAAAAGCACAAAATCAACACTTGCGGCACTTTTCACACTAACTCAACACGAATTCAAAATAAACCATGCTGTCCTTCAAAAACATGCAAGAATTGATGTTTCTAAAGTGGAAATGTCATTCTATGACAGTTTGACAAATAAATACAAATGAATCTAAAATAATCATATTCTGTCATTTTCAAGTCAGAATAACGCTATTTGAGCGAGAAAAGCACAATAAGACACTATTTGAGCGAGAAAAGCACAAAATCAACACTTGCGGCACTTTTCACACTAACTCAACACGAATTCAAAATAAACCATGCTGTCCTTCAAAAACATGCAAGAATTGATGTTTCTAAAGTGGAAATGTCATTCTATGACAGTTTGACACATCAATACAAATGAATCTAAAATAATCACATTCATGTCATTTTCCTGTCTGAATAACGCTATTTAAGCGAGAAAAGGACAAAATCAACATTGGGTGCACTTTTCATAGTAATTGAACACGAATTCAAAATAAACCATGCTGTCCTTCAATAACATGCAAGAATTCATGTTTCTAAAGTGGAAATGTCATTCTCAGACAGTTTGACACATTAATACAAACGAATCTAAAATAACCACATTCATGTCATTTTCCCGTCAGAATAACGCTATTTGAGCGAGAAAAGCACAATAAGACGCTATTTGAGCAGATAAGCACAAAATCAATATTTGCTGCACCTTTCACACTAACTCAACACGAATTCAAAATAAACCATGCTGTCCTTCAAAAACATGCAAGACTTGATGTTTCTAAAGTGGAAATGTCATTCTATGACAGTTTGACACAAATACAAAATAATTACATTCTGTCATTTTCCTATCAGAATAACGCTATTTAAGCGAGAACAGCACGAAAAGACGCTCATTGAGCAGATCGGCACATAATCAACACTTGCTGCACTTTTCACACTAACTCAACACGAATTCAAAATAAACCATGCTGTCCTTCAAAAATATGCAAGACTTGATGTTTCTAAAGTGGAAATGTCATTCTATGACAGTTTGACAAATAAATACAAATGAATCTAAAATAATCATATTCTGTCATTTTCAAGTCAGAATAACGCTATTTGAGCGAGAAAAGCACAATAAGACACTATTTGAGCGAGAAAAGCACAAAATCAACACTTGCTGCACTTTTCACACTAACTCAACACGAATTCAAAATAAACCATGCTGTCCTTCAAAAACATGCAAGAATTGATGTTTCTAAAGTGGAAATGTCATTCTATGACAGTTTGACAAATAAATACAAATGAATCTAAAATAATCATATTCTGTCATTTTCAAGTCAGAATAACGCTATTTGAGCGAGAAAAGCACAATAAGACACTATCTGAGCGAGAAAAGCACAAAATCAACACTTGCGGCACTTTTCACACTAACTCAACACGAATTCAAAATAAACCATGCTGTCCTTCAAAAACATGCAAGAATTGATGTTTCTAAAGTGGAAATGTCATTCTATGACAGTTTGACAAATAAATACAAATGAATCTAAAATAATCATATTCTGTCATTTTCAAGTCAGAATAACGCTATTTGAGCGAGAAAAGCACAATAAGACACTATTTGAGCGAGAAAAGCACAAAATCAACACTTGCGGCACTTTTCACACTAACTCAACACGAATTCAAAATAAACCATGCTGTCCTTCAAAAACATGCAAGAATTGATGTTTCTAAAGTGGAAATGTCATTCTATGACAGTTTGACAAATAAATACAAATGAATCTAAAATAATCATATTCTGTCATTTTCAAGTCAGAATAACGCTATTTGAGCGAGAAAAGCACAATAAGACACTATCTGAGCGAGAAAAGCACAAAATCAACACTTGCGGCACTTTTCACACTAACTCAACACGAATTCAAAATAAACCATGCTGTCCTTCAAAAACATGCAAGAATTGATGTTTCTAAAGTGGAAATGTCATTCTATGACAGTTTGACAAATAAATACAAATGAATCTAAAATAATCATATTCTGTCATTTTCAAGTCAGAATAACGCTATTTGAGCGAGAAAAGCACAATAAGACACTATTTGAGCGAGAAAAGCACAAAATCAACACTTGCGGCACTTTTCACACTAACTCAACACGAATTCAAAATAAACCATGCTGTCCTTCAAAAACATGCAAGAATTGATGTTTCTAAAGTGGAAATGTCATTCTATGACAGTTTGACAAATAAATACAAATGAATCTAAAATAATCATATTCTGTCATTTTCAAGTCAGAATAACGCTATTTGAGCGAGAAAAGCACAATAAGACACTATTTGAGCGAGAAAAGCACAAAATCAACACTTGCGGCACTTTTCACACTAACTCAACACGAATTCAAAATAAACCATGCTGTCCTTCAAAAACATGCAAGAATTGATGTTTCTAAAGTGGAAATGTCATTCTATGACAGTTTGACACATCAATACAAATGAATCTAAAATAATCACATTCATGTCATTTTCCTGTCTGAATAACGCTATTTAAGCGAGAAAAGGACAAAATCAACATTGGGTGCACTTCTCATAGTAATTGAACACGAATTCAAAATAAACCATGCTGTCCTTTAAAAACATGCAAGATTTGATGTTTCTAAAGTGGAAATGTCATTCTCAGACAGTTTGACACAAATACAAAATAATTACATTCTGTCATTTTCCTATCAGAATAACGCTATTTAAGCGAGAACAGCACGAACAGACGCTCATTGAGCAGATAAGCACAAAATCAACACTTGCTGGACTTTTTACACTAACTCAACACGAATTCAAAAGAAACCATGCTGTCCTTCAATAACATGCAAGAATTCATGTTTCTAAAATGGAAATGTCATTCTCAGACAGTTTGACACATTAATACAAAGGAATCTAAAATAACCACATTCATGTCATTTTCCCGTCAGAATAACGCTATTTGAGCGAGAAAAGCACAATAAGACGCTATTTGAGCAGATAAGCACAAAATCAATATTTGCTGCACCTTTCACACTAACTCAACACGAATTCAAAATAAACCATGCTGTCCTTCAAAAACATGCAAGACTTGATGTTTCTAAAGTGGAAATGTCATTCTCAGACAGTTTGACACAAATACAAAATAATTACATTCTGTCATTTTCCTATCAGAATAACGCTATTTAAGCGAGAACAGCACGAAAAGACGCTCATTGAGCAGATCGACACATAATCAACACTTGCTGCACTTTTCACACTAACTCAACACGAATTCAAAATAAACCATGCTGTCCTTCAAAAACATGCAAGACTTGATGTTTCTAAAGTGGAAATGTCATTCTATGACAGTTTGACAAATAAATACAAATGAATCTAAAATAATCATATTCTGTCATTTTCAAGTCAGAATAACGCTATTTGAGCGAGAAAAGCACAATAAGACACTATTTGAGCGAGAAAAGCACAAAATCAACACTTGCTGCACTTTTCACACTAACTCAACACGAATTCAAAATAAACCATGCTGTCCTTCAAAAACATGCAAGAATTGATGTTTCTAAAGTGGAAATGTCATTCTATGACAGTTTGACAAATAAATACAAATGAATCTAAAATAATCATATTCTGTCATTTTCAAGTCAGAATAACGCTATGTGAGCGAGAAAAGCACAATAAGACACTATTTGAGCGAGAAAAGCACAAAATCAACACTTGCGGCACTTTTCACACTAACTCAACACGAATTCAAAATAAACCATGCTGTCCTTCAAAAACATGCAAGAATTGATGTTTCTAAAGTGGAAATGTCATTCTATGACAGTTTGACAAATAAATACAAATGAATCTAAAATAATCATATTCTGTCATTTTCAAGTCAGAATAACGCTATTTGAGCGAGAAAAGCACAATAAGACACTATCTGAGCGAGAAAAGCACAAAATCAACACTTGCGGCACTTTTCACACTAACTCAACACGAATTCAAAATAAACCATGCTGTCCTTCAAAAACATGCAAGAATTGATGTTTCTAAAGTGGAAATGTCATTCTATGACAGTTTGACAAATAAATACAAATGAATCTAAAATAATCATATTCTGTCATTTTCAAGTCAGAATAACGCTATTTGAGCGAGAAAAGCACAATAAGACACTATTTGAGCGAGAAAAGCACAAAATCAACACTTGCGGCACTTTTCACACTAACTCAACACGAATTCAAAATAAACCATGCTGTCCTTCAAAAACATGCAAGAATTGATGTTTCTAAAGTGGAAATGTCATTCTATGACAGTTTGACAAATAAATACAAATGAATCTAAAATAATCATATTCTGTCATTTTCAAGTCAGAATAACGCTATTTGAGCGAGAAAAGCACAATAAGACACTATTTGAGCGAGAAAAGCACAAAATCAACACTTGCGGCACTTTTCACACTAACTCAACACGAATTCAAAATAAACCATGCTGTCCTTCAAAAACATGCAAGAATTGATGTTTCTAAAGTGGAAATGTCATTCTATGACAGTTTGACACATCAATACAAATGAATCTAAAATAATCACATTCATGTCATTTTCCTGTCTGAATAACGCTATTTAAGCGAGAAAAGGACAAAATCAACATTGGGTGCACTTTTCATAGTAATTGAACACGAATTCAAAATAAACCATGCTGTCCTTCAATAACATGCAAGAATTCATGTTTCTAAAGTGGAAATGTCATTCTCAGACAGTTTGACACATTAATACAAAGGAATCTAAAATAACCACATTCATGTCATTTTCCCGTCAGAATAACGCTATTTGAGCGAGAAAAGCACAATAAGACGCTATTTGAGCAGATAAGCACAAAATCAATATTTGCTGCACCTTTCACACTAACTCAACACGAATTCAAAATAAACCATGCTGTCCTTCAAAAACATGCAAGACTTGATGTTTCTAAAGTGGAAATGTCATTCTATGACAGTTTGACACAAATACAAAATAATTACATTCTGTCATTTTCCTATCAGAATAACGCTATTTAAGCGAGAACAGCACGAAAAGACGCTCATTGAGCAGATCGGCACATAATCAACACTTGCTGCACTTTTCACACTAACTCAACACGAATTCAAAATAAACCATGCTGTCCTTCAAAAATATGCAAGACTTGATGTTTCTAAAGTGGAAATGTCATTCTATGACAGTTTGACAAATAAATACAAATGAATCTAAAATAATCATATTCTGTCATTTTCAAGTCAGAATAACGCTATTTGAGCGAGAAAAGCACAATAAGACGCTATTTGAGCAGATAAGCACAAAATCAATATTTGCTGCACCTTTCACACTAACTCAACACGAATTCAAAATAAACCATGCTGTCCTTCAAAAACATGCAAGACTTGATGTTTCTAAAGTGGAAATGTCATTCTCAGACAGTTTGACACAAATACAAAATAATTACATTCTGTCATTTTCCTATCAGAATAACGCTATTTAAGCGAGAACAGCACGAAAAGACGCTCATTGAGCAGATCGACACATAATCAACACTTGCTGCACTTTTCACACTAACTCAACACGAATTCAAAATAAACCATGCTGTCCTTCAAAAACATGCAAGACTTGATGTTTCTAAAGTGGAAATGTCATTCTATGACAGTTTGACAAATAAATACAAATGAATCTAAAATAATCATATTCTGTCATTTTCAAGTCAGAATAACGCTATTTGAGCGAGAAAAGCACAATAAGACACTATTTGAGCGAGAAAAGCACAAAATCAACACTTGCTGCACTTTTCACACTAACTCAACACGAATTCAAAATAAACCATGCTGTCCTTCAAAAACATGCAAGAATTGATGTTTCTAAAGTGGAAATGTCATTCTATGACAGTTTGACAAATAAATACAAATGAATCTAAAATAATCATATTCTGTCATTTTCAAGTCAGAATAACGCTATGTGAGCGAGAAAAGCACAATAAGACACTATTTGAGCGAGAAAAGCACAAAATCAACACTTGCGGCACTTTTCACACTAACTCAACACGAATTCAAAATAAACCATGCTGTCCTTCAAAAACATGCAAGAATTGATGTTTCTAAAGTGGAAATGTCATTCTATGACAGTTTGACAAATAAATACAAATGAATCTAAAATAATCATATTCTGTCATTTTCAAGTCAGAATAACGCTATTTGAGCGAGAAAAGCACAATAAGACACTATCTGAGCGAGAAAAGCACAAAATCAACACTTGCGGCACTTTTCACACTAACTCAACACGAATTCAAAATAAACCATGCTGTCCTTCAAAAACATGCAAGAATTGATGTTTCTAAAGTGGAAATGTCATTCTATGACAGTTTGACAAATAAATACAAATGAATCTAAAATAATCATATTCTGTCATTTTCAAGTCAGAATAACGCTATTTGAGCGAGAAAAGCACAATAAGACACTATTTGAGCGAGAAAAGCACAAAATCAACACTTGCGGCACTTTTCACACTAACTCAACACGAATTCAAAATAAACCATGCTGTCCTTCAAAAACATGCAAGAATTGATGTTTCTAAAGTGGAAATGTCATTCTATGACAGTTTGACAAATAAATACAAATGAATCTAAAATAATCATATTCTGTCATTTTCAAGTCAGAATAACGCTATTTGAGCGAGAAAAGCACAATAAGACACTATTTGAGCGAGAAAAGCACAAAATCAACACTTGCGGCACTTTTCACACTAACTCAACACGAATTCAAAATAAACCATGCTGTCCTTCAAAAACATGCAAGAATTGATGTTTCTAAAGTGGAAATGTCATTCTATGACAGTTTGACACATCAATACAAATGAATCTAAAATAATCACATTCATGTCATTTTCCTGTCTGAATAACGCTATTTAAGCGAGAAAAGGACAAAATCAACATTGGGTGCACTTTTCATAGTAATTGAACACGAATTCAAAATAAACCATGCTGTCCTTCAATAACATGCAAGAATTCATGTTTCTAAAGTGGAAATGTCATTCTCAGACAGTTTGACACATTAATACAAAGGAATCTAAAATAACCACATTCATGTCATTTTCCCGTCAGAATAACGCTATTTGAGCGAGAAAAGCACAATAAGACGCTATTTGAGCAGATAAGCACAAAATCAATATTTGCTGCACCTTTCACACTAACTCAACACGAATTCAAAATAAACCATGCTGTCCTTCAAAAACATGCAAGACTTGATGTTTCTAAAGTGGAAATGTCATTCTATGACAGTTTGACACAAATACAAAATAATTACATTCTGTCATTTTCCTATCAGAATAACGCTATTTAAGCGAGAACAGCACGAAAAGACGCTCATTGAGCAGATCGGCACATAATCAACACTTGCTGCACTTTTCACACTAACTCAACACGAATTCAAAATAAACCATGCTGTCCTTCAAAAATATGCAAGACTTGATGTTTCTAAAGTGGAAATGTCATTCTATGACAGTTTGACAAATAAATACAAATGAATCTAAAATAATCATATTCTGTCATTTTCAAGTCAGAATAACGCTATTTGAGCGAGAAAAGCACAATAAGACACTATTTGAGCGAGAAAAGCACAAAATCAACACTTGCTGCACTTTTCACACTAACTCAACACGAATTCAAAATAAACCATGCTGTCCTTCAAAAACATGCAAGAATTGATGTTTCTAAAGTGGAAATGTCATTCTATGACAGTTTGACAAATAAATACAAATGAATCTAAAATAATCATATTCTGTCATTTTCAAGTCAGAATAACGCTATTTGAGCGAGAAAAGCACAATAAGACACTATCTGAGCGAGAAAAGCACAAAATCAACACTTGCGGCACTTTTCACACTAACTCAACACGAATTCAAAATAAACCATGCTGTCCTTCAAAAACATGCAAGAATTGATGTTTCTAAAGTGGAAATGTCATTCTATGACAGTTTGACAAATAAATACAAATGAATCTAAAATAATCATATTCTGTCATTTTCAAGTCAGAATAACGCTATTTGAGCGAGAAAAGCACAATAAGACACTATTTGAGCGAGAAAAGCACAAAATCAACACTTGCGGCACTTTTCACACTAACTCAACACGAATTCAAAATAAACCATGCTGTCCTTCAAAAACATGCAAGAATTGATGTTTCTAAAGTGGAAATGTCATTCTATGACAGTTTGACAAATAAATACAAATGAATCTAAAATAATCATATTCTGTCATTTTCAAGTCAGAATAACGCTATTTGAGCGAGAAAAGCACAATAAGACACTATCTGAGCGAGAAAAGCACAAAATCAACACTTGCGGCACTTTTCACACTAACTCAACACGAATTCAAAATAAACCATGCTGTCCTTCAAAAACATGCAAGAATTGATGTTTCTAAAGTGGAAATGTCATTCTATGACAGTTTGACAAATAAATACAAATGAATCTAAAATAATCATATTCTGTCATTTTCAAGTCAGAATAACGCTATTTGAGCGAGAAAAGCACAATAAGACACTATTTGAGCGAGAAAAGCACAAAATCAACACTTGCGGCACTTTTCACACTAACTCAACACGAATTCAAAATAAACCATGCTGTCCTTCAAAAACATGCAAGAATTGATGTTTCTAAAGTGGAAATGTCATTCTATGACAGTTTGACAAATAAATACAAATGAATCTAAAATAATCATATTCTGTCATTTTCAAGTCAGAATAACGCTATTTGAGCGAGAAAAGCACAATAAGACACTATTTGAGCGAGAAAAGCACAAAATCAACACTTGCGGCACTTTTCACACTAACTCAACACGAATTCAAAATAAACCATGCTGTCCTTCAAAAACATGCAAGAATTGATGTTTCTAAAGTGGAAATGTCATTCTATGACAGTTTGACAAATAAATACAAATGAATCTAAAATAATCATATTCTGTCATTTTCAAGTCAGAATAACGCTATTTGAGCGAGAAAAGCACAATAAGACACTATTTGAGCGAGAAAAGCACAAAATCAACACTTGCGGCACTTTTCACACTAACTCAACACGAATTCAAAATAAACCATGCTGTCCTTCAAAAACATGCAAGAATTGATGTTTCTAAAGTGGAAATGTCATTCTATGACAGTTTGACAAATAAATACAAATGAATCTAAAATAATCATATTCTGTCATTTTCAAGTCAGAATAACGCTATTTGAGCGAGAAAAGCACAATAAGACACTATCTGAGCGAGAAAAGCACAAAATCAACACTTGCGGCACTTTTCACACTAACTCAACACGAATTCAAAATAAACCATGCTGTCCTTCAAAAACATGCAAGAATTGATGTTTCTAAAGTGGAAATGTCATTCTATGACAGTTTGACAAATAAATACAAATGAATCTAAAATAATCATATTCTGTCATTTTCAAGTCAGAATAACGCTATTTGAGCGAGAAAAGCACAATAAGACACTATTTGAGCGAGAAAAGCACAAAATCAACACTTGCGGCACTTTTCACACTAACTCAACACGAATTCAAAATAAACCATGCTGTCCTTCAAAAACATGCAAGAATTGATGTTTCTAAAGTGGAAATGTCATTCTATGACAGTTTGACAAATAAATACAAATGAATCTAAAATAATCATATTCTGTCATTTTCAAGTCAGAATAACGCTATTTGAGCGAGAAAAGCACAATAAGACACTATCTGAGCGAGAAAAGCACAAAATCAACACTTGCGGCACTTTTCACACTAACTCAACACGAATTCAAAATAAACCATGCTGTCCTTCAAAAACATGCAAGAATTGATGTTTCTAAAGTGGAAATGTCATTCTATGACAGTTTGACAAATAAATACAAATGAATCTAAAATAATCATATTCTGTCATTTTCAAGTCAGAATAACGCTATTTGAGCGAGAAAAGCACAATAAGACACTATTTGAGCGAGAAAAGCACAAAATCAACACTTGCGGCACTTTTCACACTAACTCAACACGAATTCAAAATAAACCATGCTGTCCTTCAAAAACATGCAAGAATTGATGTTTCTAAAGTGGAAATGTCATTCTATGACAGTTTGACAAATAAATACAAATGAATCTAAAATAATCATATTCTGTCATTTTCAAGTCAGAATAACGCTATTTGAGCGAGAAAAGCACAATAAGACACTATTTGAGCGAGAAAAGCACAAAATCAACACTTGCGGCACTTTTCACACTAACTCAACACGAATTCCAAATAAACCATGCTGTCCTTCAAAAACATGCAAGAATTGATGTTTCTAAAGTGGAAATGTCATTCTATGACAGTTTGACACATCAATACAAATGAATCTAAAATAATCACATTCATGTCATTTTCCTGTCTGAATAACGCTATTTAAGCGAGAAAAGGACAAAATCAACATTGGGTGCACTTTTCATAGTAATTGAACACGAATTCAAAATAAACCATGCTGTCCTTTAAAAACATGCAAGATTTGATGTTTCTAAAGTGGAAATGTCATTCTCAGACAGTTTGACACAAATACAAAATAATTACATTCTGTCATTTTCCTATCAGAATAACGCTATTTAAGCGAGAACAGCACGAACAGACGCTCATTGAGCAGATAAGCACAAAATCAACACTTGCTGGACTTTTTACACTAACTCAACACGAATTCAAAAGAAACCATGCTGTCCTTCAATAACATGCAAGAATTCATGTTTCTAAAATGGAAATGTCATTCTCAGACAGTTTGACACATTAATACAAAGGAATCTAAAATAACCACATTCATGTCATTTTCCCGTCAGAATAACGCTATTTGAGCGAGAAAAGCACAATAAGACGCTATTTGAGCAGATAAGCACAAAATCAATATTTGCTGCACCTTTCACACTAACTCAACACGAATTCAAAATAAACCATGCTGTCCTTCAAAAACATGCAAGACTTGATGTTTCTAAAGTGGAAATGTCATTCTCAGACAGTTTGACACAAATACAAAATAATTACATTCTGTCATTTTCCTATCAGAATAACGCTATTTAAGCGAGAACAGCACGAAAAGACGCTCATTGAGCAGATCGACACATAATCAACACTTGCTGCACTTTTCACACTAACTCAACACGAATTCAAAATAAACCATGCTGTCCTTCAAAAACATGCAAGACTTGATGTTTCTAAAGTGGAAATGTCATTCTATGACAGTTTGACAAATAAATACAAATGAATCTAAAATAATCATATTCTGTCATTTTCAAGTCAGAATAACGCTATTTGAGCGAGAAAAGCACAATAAGACACTATTTGAGCGAGAAAAGCACAAAATCAACACTTGCTGCACTTTTCACACTAACTCAACACGAATTCAAAATAAACCATGCTGTCCTTCAAAAACATGCAAGAATTGATGTTTCTAAAGTGGAAATGTCATTCTATGACAGTTTGACAAATAAATACAAATGAATCTAAAATAATCATATTCTGTCATTTTCAAGTCAGAATAACGCTATGTGAGCGAGAAAAGCACAATAAGACACTATTTGAGCGAGAAAAGCACAAAATCAACACTTGCGGCACTTTTCACACTAACTCAACACGAATTCAAAATAAACCATGCTGTCCTTCAAAAACATGCAAGAATTGATGTTTCTAAAGTGGAAATGTCATTCTATGACAGTTTGACAAATAAATACAAATGAATCTAAAATAATCATATTCTGTCATTTTCAAGTCAGAATAACGCTATTTGAGCGAGAAAAGCACAATAAGACACTATTTGAGCGAGAAAAGCACAAAATCAACACTTGCGGCACTTTTCACACTAACTCAACACGAATTCAAAATAAACCATGCTGTCCTTCAAAAACATGCAAGAATTGATGTTTCTAAAGTGGAAATGTCATTCTATGACAGTTTGACACATCAATACAAATGAATCTAAAATAATCACATTCATGTCATTTTCCTGTCTGAATAACGCTATTTAAGCGAGAAAAGGACAAAATCAACATTGGGTGCACTTTTCATAGTAATTGAACACGAATTCAAAATAAACCATGCTGTCCTTTAAAAACATGCAAGATTTGATGTTTCTAAAGTGGAAATGTCATTCTCAGACAGTTTGACACAAATACAAAATAATTACATTCTGTCATTTTCCTATCAGAATAACGCTATTTAAGCGAGAACAGCACGAACAGACGCTCATTGAGCAGATAAGCACAAAATCAACACTTGCTGGACTTTTTACACTAACTCAACACGAATTCAAAAGAAACCATGCTGTCCTTCAATAACATGCAAGAATTCATGTTTCTAAAATGGAAATGTCATTCTCAGACAGTTTGACACATTAATACAAAGGAATCTAAAATAACCACATTCATGTCATTTTCCCGTCAGAATAACGCTATTTGAGCGAGAAAAGCACAATAAGACGCTATTTGAGCAGATAAGCACAAAATCAATATTTGCTGCACCTTTCACACTAACTCAACACGAATTCAAAATAAACCATGCTGTCCTTCAAAAACATGCAAGACTTGATGTTTCTAAAGTGGAAATGTCATTCTCAGACAGTTTGACACAAATACAAAATAATTACATTCTGTCATTTTCCTATCAGAATAACGCTATTTAAGCGAGAACAGCACGAAAAGACGCTCATTGAGCAGATCGACACATAATCAACACTTGCTGCACTTTTCACACTAACTCAACACGAATTCAAAATAAACCATGCTGTCCTTCAAAAACATGCAAGACTTGATGTTTCTAAAGTGGAAATGTCATTCTATGACAGTTTGACAAATAAATACAAATGAATCTAAAATAATCATATTCTGTCATTTTCAAGTCAGAATAACGCTATTTGAGCGAGAAAAGCACAATAAGACACTATTTGAGCGAGAAAAGCACAAAATCAACACTTGCGGCACTTTTCACACTAACTCAACACGAATTCAAAATAAACCATGCTGTCCTTCAAAAACATGCAAGAATTGATGTTTCTAAAGTGGAAATGTCATTCTATGACAGTTTGACAAATAAATACAAATGAATCTAAAATAATCATATTCTGTCATTTTCAAGTCAGAATAACGCTATTTGAGCGAGAAAAGCACAATAAGACACTATCTGAGCGAGAAAAGCACAAAATCAACACTTGCGGCACTTTTCACACTAACTCAACACGAATTCAAAATAAACCATGCTGTCCTTCAAAAACATGCAAGAATTGATGTTTCTAAAGTGGAAATGTCATTCTATGACAGTTTGACAAATAAATACAAATGAATCTAAAATAATCATATTCTGTCATTTTCAAGTCAGAATAACGCTATTTGAGCGAGAAAAGCACAATAAGACACTATTTGAGCGAGAAAAGCACAAAATCAACACTTGCGGCACTTTTCACACTAACTCAACACGAATTCAAAATAAACCATGCTGTCCTTCAAAAACATGCAAGAATTGATGTTTCTAAAGTGGAAATGTCATTCTATGACAGTTTGACAAATAAATACAAATGAATCTAAAATAATCATATTCTGTCATTTTCAAGTCAGAATAACGCTATTTGAACGAGAAAAGCACAATAAGACACTATCTGAGCGAGAAAAGCACAAAATCAACACTTGCGGCACTTTTCACACTAACTCAACACGAATTCAAAATAAACCATGCTGTCCTTCAAAAACATGCAAGAATTGATGTTTCTAAAGTGGAAATGTCATTCTATGACAGTTTGACAAATAAATACAAATGAATCTAAAATAATCATATTCTGTCATTTTCAAGTCAGAATAACGCTATTTGAGCGAGAAAAGCACAATAAGACACTATTTGAGCGAGAAAAGCACAAAATCAACACTTGCGGCACTTTTCACACTAACTCAACACGAATTCAAAATAAACCATGCTGTCCTTCAAAAACATGCAAGAATTGATGTTTCTAAAGTGGAAATGTCATTCTATGACAGTTTGACAAATAAATACAAATGAATCTAAAATAATCATATTCTGTCATTTTCAAGTCAGAATAACGCTATTTGAGCGAGAAAAGCACAATAAGACACTATTTGAGCGAGAAAAGCACAAAATCAACACTTGCGGCACTTTTCACACTAACTCAACACGAATTCAAAATAAACCATGCTGTCCTTCAAAAACATGCAAGAATTGATGTTTCTAAAGTGGAAATGTCATTCTATGACAGCTTGACACATCAATACAAATGAATCTAAAATAATCACATTCATGTCATTTTCCTGTCTGAATAACGCTATTTAAGCGAGAAAAGGACAAAATCAACATTGGGTGCACTTTTCATAGTAATTGAACACGAATTCAAAATAAACCATGCTGTCCTTTAAAAACATGCAAGATTTGATGTTTCTAAAGTGGAAATGTCATTCTCAGACAGTTTGACACAAATACAAAATAATTACATTCTGTCATTTTCCTATCAGAATAACGCTATTTAAGCGAGAACAGCACGAACAGACGCTCATTGAGCAGATAAGCACAAAATCAACACTTGCTGGACTTTTTACACTAACTCAACACGAATTCAAAAGAAACCATGCTGTCCTTCAATAACATGCAAGAATTCATGTTTCTAAAATGGAAATGTCATTCTCAGACAGTTTGACACATTAATACAAAGGAATCTAAAATAACCACATTCATGTCATTTTCCCGTCAGAATAACGCTATTTGAGCGAGAAAAGCACAATAAGACGCTATTTGAGCAGATAAGCACAAAATCAATATTTGCTGCACCTTTCACACTAACTCAACACGAATTCAAAATAAACCATGCTGTCCTTCAAAAACATGCAAGACTTGATGTTTCTAAAGTGGAAATGTCATTCTCAGACAGTTTGACACAAATACAAAATAATTACATTCTGTCATTTTCCTATCAGAATAACGCTATTTAAGCGAGAACAGCACGAAAAGACGCTCATTGAGCAGATCGACACATAATCAACACTTGCTGCACTTTTCACACTAACTCAACACGAATTCAAAATAAACCATGCTGTCCTTCAAAAACATGCAAGACTTGATGTTTCTAAAGTGGAAATGTCATTCTATGACAGTTTGACAAATAAATACAAATGAATCTAAAATAATCATATTCTGTCATTTTCAAGTCAGAATAACGCTATTTGAGCGAGAAAAGCACAATAAGACACTATTTGAGCGAGAAAAGCACAAAATCAACACTTGCGGCACTTTTCACACTAACTCAACACGAATTCAAAATAAACCATGCTGTCCTTCAAAAACATGCAAGAATTGATGTTTCTAAAGTGGAAATGTCATTCTATGACAGTTTGACAAATAAATACAAATGAATCTAAAATAATCATATTCTGTCATTTTCAAGTCAGAATAACGCTATTTGAGCGAGAAAAGCACAATAAGACACTATCTGAGCGAGAAAAGCACAAAATCAACACTTGCGGCACTTTTCACACTAACTCAACACGAATTCAAAATAAACCATGCTGTCCTTCAAAAACATGCAAGAATTGATGTTTCTAAAGTGGAAATGTCATTCTATGACAGTTTGACAAATAAATACAAATGAATCTAAAATAATCATATTCTGTCATTTTCAAGTCAGAATAACGCTATTTGAGCGAGAAAAGCACAATAAGACACTATTTGAGCGAGAAAAGCACAAAATCAACACTTGCGGCACTTTTCACACTAACTCAACACGAATTCAAAATAAACCATGCTGTCCTTCAAAAACATGCAAGAATTGATGTTTCTAAAGTGGAAATGTCATTCTATGACAGTTTGACAAATAAATACAAATGAATCTAAAATAATCATATTCTGTCATTTTCAAGTCAGAATAACGCTATTTGAACGAGAAAAGCACAATAAGACACTATCTGAGCGAGAAAAGCACAAAATCAACACTTGCGGCACTTTTCACACTAACTCAACACGAATTCAAAATAAACCATGCTGTCCTTCAAAAACATGCAAGAATTGATGTTTCTAAAGTGGAAATGTCATTCTATGACAGTTTGACAAATAAATACAAATGAATCTAAAATAATCATATTCTGTCATTTTCAAGTCAGAATAACGCTATTTGAGCGAGAAAAGCACAATAAGACACTATTTGAGCGAGAAAAGCACAAAATCAACACTTGCGGCACTTTTCACACTAACTCAACACGAATTCAAAATAAACCATGCTGTCCTTCAAAAACATGCAAGAATTGATGTTTCTAAAGTGGAAATGTCATTCTATAACAGTTTGACAAATAAATACAAATGAATCTAAAATAATCATATTCTGTCATTTTCAAGTCAGAATAACGCTATTTGAGCGAGAAAAGCACAATAAGACACTATTTGAGCGAGAAAAGCACAAAATCAACACTTGCGGCACTTTTCACACTAACTCAACACGAATTCAAAATAAACCATGCTGTCCTTCAAAAACATGCAAGAATTGATGTTTCTAAAGTGGAAATGTCATTCTATGACAGCTTGACACATCAATACAAATGAATCTAAAATAATCACATTCATGTCATTTTCCTGTCTGAATAACGCTATTTAAGCGAGAAAAGGACAAAATCAACATTGGGTGCACTTTTCATAGTAATTGAACACGAATTCAAAATAAACCATGCTGTCCTTTAAAAACATGCAAGATTTGATGTTTCTAAAGTGGAAATGTCATTCTCAGACAGTTTGACACAAATACAAAATAATTACATTCTGTCATTTTCCTATCAGAATAACGCTATTTAAGCGAGAACAGCACGAACAGACGCTCATTGAGCAGATAAGCACAAAATCAACACTTGCTGGACTTTTTACACTAACTCAACACGAATTCAAAAGAAACCATGCTGTCCTTCAATAACATGCAAGAATTGATGTTTCTAAAATGGAAATGTCATTCTCAGACAGTTTGACACATTAATACAAAGGAATCTAAAATAACCACATTCATGTCATTTTCCCGTCAGAATAACGCTATTTGAGCGAGAAAAGCACAATAAGACGCTATTTGAGCAGATAAGCACAAAATCAATATTTGCTGCACCTTTCACACTAACTCAACACGAATTCAAAATAAACCATGCTGTCCTTCAAAAACATGCAAGACTTGATGTTTCTAAAGTGGAAATGTCATTCTCAGACAGTTTGACACAAATACAAAATAATTACATTCTGTCATTTTCCTATCAGAATAACGCTATTTAAGCGAGAACAGCACGAAAAGACGCTCATTGAGCAGATCGACACATAATCAACACTTGCTGCACTTTTCACACTAACTCAACACGAATTCAAAATAAACCATGCTGTCCTTCAAAAACATGCAAGAATTGATGTTTCTAAAGTGGAAATGTCATTCTATGACAGTTTGACAAATAAATACAAATGAATCTAAAATAATCATATTCTGTCATTTTCAAGTCAGAATAACGCTATGTGAGCGAGAAAAGCACAATAAGACACTATTTGAGCGAGAAAAGCACAAAATCAACACTTGCGGCACTTTTCACACTAACTCAACACGAATTCAAAATAAACCATGCTGTCCTTCAAAAACATGCAAGAATTGATGTTTCTAAAGTGGAAATGTCATTCTATGACAGTTTGACAAATAAATACAAATGAATCTAAAATAATCATATTCTGTCATTTTCAAGTCAGAATAACGCTATTTGAGCGAGAAAAGCACAATAAGACACTATTTGAGCGAGAAAAGCACAAAATCAACACTTGCGGCACTTTTCACACTAACTCAACACGAATTCAAAATAAACCATGCTGTCCTTCAAAAACATGCAAGAATTGATGTTTCTAAAGTGGAAATGTCATTCTATGACAGTTTGACAAATAAATACAAATGAATCTAAAATAATCATATTCTGTCATTTTCAAGTCAGAATAACGCTATTTGAGCGAGAAAAGCACAATAAGACACTATTTGAGCGAGAAAAGCACAAAATCAACACTTGCGGCACTTTTCACACTAACTCAACACGAATTCAAAATAAACCATGCTGTCCTTCAAAAACATGCAAGAATTGATGTTTCTAAAGTGGAAATGTCATTCTATGACAGTTTGACACATCAATACAAATGAATCTAAAATAATCACATTCATGTCATTTTCCTGTCAGAATAACGCTATTTAAGCGAGAAAAGGACAAAATCAACATTGGGTGCACTTTTCATAGTAATTGAACACGAATTCAAAATAAACCATGCTGTCCTTTAAAAACATGCAAGAATTGATGTTTCTAAAGTGGAAATGTCATTCTATGACAGTTTGACACATAAATACAAATGAATCTAAAATAATCACATTCTGTCATTGTTCTATCAGAATAACGCTATTTAAGCGAGAACAGCACGAAAAGACGCTCATTGAGCAGATAAGCACAAAATCAACACTTGCTGGACTTTTTACACTAACTCAACACGAATTCAAAAGAAACCATGCTGTCCTTCAATAACATGCAAGAATTCATGTTTCTAAAGTGGAAATGTCATTCTCAGACAGTTTGACACATTAATACAAACGAATCTAAAATAACCACATTCATGTCATTTTCCCGTCAGAATAACGCTATTTGAGCGAGAAAAGCACAATAAGACGCTATTTGAGCAGATAAGCACAAAATCAATATTTGCTGCACCTTTCACACTAACTCAACACGAATTCAAAATAAACCATGCTGTCCTTCAAAAACATGCAAGACTTGATGTTTCTAAAGTGGAAATGTCATTCTCAGACAGTTTGACACAAATACAAAATAATTACATTCTGTCATTTTCCTATCAGAATAACGCTATTTAAGCGAGAACAGCACGAAAAGACGCTCATTGAGCAGATCAGCACATAATCAACACTTGCTGCACTTTTCACACTAACTCAACACGAATTCAAAATAAACCATGCTGTCCTTCAAAAACATGCAAGAATTGATGTTTCTAAAGTGGAAATGTCATTCTATGACAGTTTGACAAATAAATACAAATGAATCTAAAATAATCATATTCTGTCATTTTCAAGTCAGAATAACGCTATATGAGCGAGAAAAGTACAATAAGACGCTATTTGAGCGAGAAAAGCACACGACGCTCATAAAGCAGATAAGCACAAAATCAACACTTGCTGCACTTTTCACACTAACTCAACACGAATTCAAAATAAACCATGCTGTCCTTCAAAAACATGCAAGAATTGATGTTTCTAAAGTGGAAATGTCATTCTCAGACAGTTTGACACATTAATACAAACGAATCTAAAATAATCACATTCATGTCATTTTCCTTTCAGAGTAACGCTATTTGAGCGGAAACAGCACGAAAATACGCAATTTGAGCAGATAAGCACAAAATTAACACGCTGCACTTTTCACACGAACTCAACATGAATTCAAAAGAAACCATGCTGTCCTTCAATAACATGCAAGAATTCATGTTTCTAAAGTGGAAATGTCGTTCTACGACAGTTTGACACATCAATACAAATGAATCTAAAATAATCACATTCATGTCATTTTCCTGTCAGAATAACGCTATTTAAGCGAGATAAGGACAAAATCAACATTGGGTGCACTTTTCATAGTAACTCAACACGAATTCAAAATAAACCATGCTGTCCTTCAAAAACATGCAAGAATTGATGTTTCTAAAGTGGAATTGTCATTCTCAGACAGTTTGACACAAATACAAATGAATCTAAAATAATCACATTCTGTCATTGTCCTATCAGAATAACGCTATTTAAGCGAGAACAGCACGAAAAGACGCTCATTGAGCAGATAAGCACAAAATCAATACTTGCTGCAATTTTCACACTAACGCAACACGAATTTAAAATAAACCGTGCTGTCCTTCAATAACATGCAAGAATTGATGTTTCTAAAGTGGAATTGTCATTCTCAGACAGTTTGACACAAATACAAATGAATCTAAAATAATCACATTCTGTCATTGTCCTATCAGAATAACGCTATTTCAGCGAGAACAGCACGAAAAGACGCTCATTGAGCAGATAAGCACAAAATCAACACTTGCTGCACTTTTCACACTAACTCAACACGAATTCAAAATAAACCATGCTGTCCTTCAATAACATGCAAGAATTCATGTTTCTAAAGTGGAAATGTCATTCTCAGACAGTTTGACACATTAATACAAACGAATCTAAAATAACCACATTCATGTCATTTTCCTGTCAGAATAACGCTATTTGAGCGAGAAAAGCTCAAGACGCTATTTGAGCAGATAAGCACAAAATCAACACTTGCTGCACTTTTCACACTAACTCAACACGAATTCAAAATAAACCATGCTGTCCTTCAAAAACATGCAAGAAATCATTTTCCTAAAATGGAAATGTCATTCTCAGACAGTTTGACACATTAATACAAATGAATCTAAAATAATCACATTCATGTCATTTTCCTGTCAGAGTAACGCTATTTGAGCGAGAAAAGCACAACATATGACAAGATGAACACCAGTTGCATTTTTAACATAAACTACATACGTAGTCAAAATAAGTCGTGTCATTCAATAATATGCACAATTGACCAGCGCTAACCAGCAGTCCCACGGCTGTTTTCAAGCAGCCCCTGCGGAGTTTTTAGTGCCGCCGCACGGCCACATGCGTACCCGTTGGTATGCTGGAGGACAACAGCGGGTGACTGCCTGCTCATCATACATTTATCGCCTGTACATCAACCGCAATAACGGCTGGAATAATTACCGACCGTGTCGGTACCAGCATCCCCGTACGTCAAACAACAATCCGAACACACCAGCTCAGAACAGGGTCCAATCCCAGGATCCGGACTTTACACACAAGGTCCGCTCTTTTCTATTCACAATTGATGTGGACAGCCTTTATAGTGAGATTAATACATAAGAAGACATCTGAGCAATTAAAAACATTTTTTGAGGAGGAATTTGCAATGTTTTTGGATATCTTAACAAGCATAATCCCTCTATAAAATGTAAATCCATAATTCATCACAATTCGGTTAATTCCTTGGACACAACCACATTTAAAGGACCTTTAAAAATTGTGTGCATATGGTGATTTGTAAAAGATATGTGTGAGAAACAAGCCTGACAATACATGTACAGTTTACATGTCATAAATACAATGTTGTAAAACAAAAGAATACTGACCGGCATGTTTTTCAGCATTTTGTCTCCCATGACTTGGATGCAGTGCATCCCCTGGCCCTATAGTGTAATCTACACTGGTCCACGGCCCAGAGACGAAGAGCTGAGAGAGACTGGGTTAATAAAATAGGAACAAATCCACACGGCCTTAATGAAAGTGTTGAGGAGGAGAGCAGAGGGTGGGGAGGGGAATCGTCATTCTAAGACAGCTTGACACAAAACGGCTGAATTTTAAATAATGACATTCATCTGATTTTACTGTCAAAATCACATTGGATGAGCGAGACAAGCATAAATTTAATTTAAAAAAAGGTTTGTTTTGGTGATGTGTGCTTGTGTACGTGTGTGTGTGCTACCACTTCAGACTGTGTGCATTGTAGAGATCTCATGAAGCTCATCTGTTCCATCTGATGCAGCCACAGGTAAGTTGCTCAAGTAAGCTGAGCAGTACATCACACCCTCCTCGGATGAAAGAGATACTGGATCGCTGTGTTTCGCTCCATGTCGTTCCACAATATGAGGAGACTAGAAAAAAAAGCAATACAGAAATCAACAATTTAATTGTAATTAAAAATCATAATCCTAATAATAATATCTTATAGATAGATCTTATGCAGCGCTTTTCAGTGTGCTCAAAGACGGTGCAAGTAATGAAATAAGTGAATAGATCAATACATATTTACATACATACATACACAAATACATTGCATTTGAAATGCTCACAATCTTTGACTCCTTTCTTCTCTGAAATGGTAAAACCTTTAACAATATACTCCACTACAAGACCTCTTCCAGATTGCTGTCTCTCTTTGACTTTTCTCAGCGACGGTCTAAGGTAAGGTGCTCTTCTAGAAAATATTGAGTGTTTTCAATAACAGGCAAAGAGGGCATCAATGCTCTCCCTGGTGATCTCATATTGTAACTACACTTGTTAAAATTTACTGGCTGGTCATTCTATGTGGGCCACACTATGATATCCTTCAAGAATATCCACAGTTGAGTGTCTCTGAGCTGGAAGTTTGATTCTCAGACCTAATGGTACTTTATAAGAGCTTCACCCAAAATAGTCATGTTCATGTGATTTCAGTGTCAACATCACGTGACCTCAGTGTCAGAGGCATAAATGAACATTTGCTGTGTGCGTAGAACATTGGCAATTTAAGCAAAACAAAACCAAGCCATACTTCATTAACACCCACATTTGAGTGTGTCTCAGATGAAAATGGTTTATCAAAGAGTTGATAAAAATAAAAGAGAAAGAATAAAGAGGTGAAACTATTGACAGTATATCAGTATATCAGGATATACTTCAAATCCCCATTGGATTTAAAATGAGAATAAGGGAGCACTGGACAGTACTGGGATGTTCCTCAGTAAATTAATAAATCACCTCAGGGATGTGCCATATCTTATCATATATTCATGATAATGCCAGTATAATTTCTGTGATTACAAAATTCATATTGTCTCATCTCTCGTCTCGTCATCTTCCGCTTATCGGGGTCCGGGTCGCGGGGGCAGTAGCATCAGCAAGGAAGCCCTGACAGCCCTCTCCGCAGCCACTTCCACCAGCTCCTGCTGAGGGATCCCAAGGCGTTCTGAGGCCAGCTGAGAGACATAATCCCTCCAGCATGTCCTGGGTCCGCCCGGTGGTGTCAAGTTGAAAAAATCTGTTTGTATGGAACTACAGTTTATCTTTGTGGACTGTTTTGATACCAAATTGACAAGAAGTCTAATAATTTGTTTGTATTGAATACTGACAGTGGCTGAACAGGCTAATTATCAGCTACAAAAGCTAATGTGTCTCTATATGCTGTGCTGTGTGTCTGCAGTGTATCTAGTGCCAAGAAGAGAAAAACAAGTTTCTCATCAGTGTGTTTAATGTTTAGCATGTCAAAAGTGATTTCATTCATTTTTGTGACTGCTCTTATGAGCTCAGACTCAAATGCTAATAGTTACATGGGTGTGGAAACTCTAGCGCCCTGCTTCACTGACCTCTGCCATCATGAAGTGCTTTGAAAGGCTTGCCATGCAACAAATAAGATCCAGCCTCCCCTCTCTCCTGGACCTGTTTCAGTATTCATATCAGGCCAACCGGTCCACTGACGATCATTCCTCAGCAGTTAAGCTTGGCCTGAGCAACCTCCTCTGGAAGTGGTGGCAGGACTTGGTCACAGAGAGATCACATGCAGCACAGGTCAGCATCAGCAACAGTGATGAGACCAATTACAGGGACGAGGTGAACCCACTGGCCATGTGGTGTGGAAATACCAATCTCTCCCTGAATGTGGGGAAAACAAAGGAGATTGTAATTGACTTCTGGAGAACCCACCCCCAACACCCCCTGCTTACCACAAATCGTTCTGCTGTGAGAGGGTGAGCAGCACCAAATTACTGAGGACCTCTCCTGAACAACAAACACTGCATCAGTGGCAAACAAAGCCCAGCAGTGCCTCTCCTTCTTCCTCAAATTAAAGAGAGTGAGAGCACCCCTCATGTGCTCTTTTTACCGAGGTACCATACAAGCTCCACCAAACTGAACTATTTAACCTCACACTTTTTACAATTAAAATTAATTTGTCATTTGGCAGACGCTTTTATCCAAAGCGACGTACATATGAGATTTTCATAACTCACAACTTTTTTTTGTGATCACATTTTATGTCTTGGTACTAAATAGTCTTATGTATCTTATTTACAAGACGACATGCCATTTCTGTTTTTCCATGGTCGCGCGTTTGCACTTCTCCTCTGCTCTCTGCATCGCGCAAAGCGGAGTTCCGCCCCGATGTGCGCGCACACACACATGCACACGCACGCACACACACGCACGCACACACACACACACACACACACACACACACACACACACACACACACACACACACACACACACGTGTGTGCGCGCACACTCCCACCAGCGGACAGAGAGCGCTTTTCCTGTACATGTACAATACAGGAGTACATGTGGTTCATACATAGAGCAGTGTTTCCCCTATCATCATGTTAGGGGGGCAGACAAAAATATCTGTGTTTTAACTCGATAAATAGGCCAGACTTCCCATATCAAGAGGCTCTGGAAATGTTCGCCCAGAGCCTAACTGTTCAGTTGTTATATTGACTGCTGTCATTAAAATAAACACATGAAGACCATGATTCCTTTCAGTGTTTGTGTCTGTGTTCGTCTCCATAATAAATGAATAGCATGACTAAGTTAACCCTTCCTTTTTCATTATCTTTTTTTTCTCCCCAGGCAAAGACCCGCGACCCACTGAAAACGGTTCCGCAAGCCACTTTTGGACCGCGACCCACCAATTGAGAATCACTGATGCAGAGGACAGTTGAGAAAAAAGTCACCACAGAAAAATGGCCTCGCAAATACAGAGAGCATTAAGAGTCCATAATAAATGAACAGCATAGCTAAATGAACCCTTCCCTGCTCATTATCTTTTTCTGTTTTCCCCGGTCAAAGGCCACTGAAAACGGGTACGAGACCCACTTTTGGACCGCGACCCACCAGTTGAAAATCACTGCTGTACAATATATGTCCATAATCTGTCATCAGAAAATCAAGTGCATAATAGTAACAGACTGCTGTATCCAGTCCATAAGAAAGAACGCCACTGCAAGTCCTTCCCAACAGCTGTCAGACTGTTTAAAAGGTCCCATATTATGAAGCTTTTTCAATAAATTACTATGATTTCCATAAAACATGTTTTTGAAGCTGTTTGCTGGAAATAGCTTTTTGAAAAAGATTCTCATCCCCCTGTTTCCCTCTGTTTCAGCCCCTTTCAGAATGTGCTGTTTCTGGTGTCTGTAGCTTTAAATGCAAATCAGCTGCTGCTGCTGCCCACCCACGTTACCATGGTAATGGGGAGAGCTTAGGCTCACGTAGCGTGTGAAAGTAGTGGACATGGCGGCAATGAATAGACTGAGTCCTTCAGTAGTTCAATGTACATGTTCGAACTTGAATCGGATCCTGAGCCATTTGAGAATACTTTTCAAAAACAAAGTCAATAGCCTTATGTTTATCGTATTTACATGACAGCATGACCCCCCCCCCTCCCCCCCCCACGCACACACACACTCCCACCAGCGGGCAGAGAGCGCTTTTTCACTGAGTACATGTGGTCCATACATATAGCCGGGGCTGGACTGGGACCAAAAAATGGCCCGGGCATTTTTGGCCATGGCGGCCCACCATGATTATTTATACGATATGCGGAGGCACACGACATACCAGAGCATATATGCGCACATTGTGTTGTTTCAAAAATTAAAATAAAGCACAGTAGCATACATGGAAAAGAGTAACCATGCTAAAAAATGACCCCCGTTTGGACCATGACCCACCAGATTTAGAGGATAGTTGAGAAAAAAGTCACCACATAGAAATGGCCTTGCAGAAACAGGGTGCATTAAGAGTCCATAATAACATTATTTGGTGTAGGGTTGGGATCAATAAAGTCCTATCTTGTCTTATGTCAATCATCTTTCATCGCAATGAGGATGACTTCATTAAATCATCATACCTAGTGACAACTAATCAGTCTTTCTTGTATGTTATCCTTCCCCTGTTGAAATATTGCACATCTACAAAAAAATTTGTATTAAGTATCTCAGTGAAGCCAAACTGTGAGACTGCACCTTCAACATGTTCAGAAGAACACGGCAAGCTGCCTTCACTTTGTGAGGCAGGAGGACCAAGCTGATAAATAGGCCTCAAAATGTCTTTCTGAAAGAGTGAAACATACATTTTTACAATTCTTCAAATGACGCACTGATAACTCTTTTAGAAGCAAATTTAATCTATTCAAGGTACATGTCTGTCCTCACTCATATATATTCTGAATCTCCTCATCAGTATTCTGAATAGCAGATGCTGGAATAAAATACCATCCTTCTAAATTTATGTAAAACTACACACATTTCAGAGACACAATTCACTGAAATAAGACATGTCCCCAACAATGTCCTCAGTATCTGACACACTGACAGTTTCCTGTATGGTACTCTATGCTGTAAAAAGGTAAAAGAACATTTAGAGTTGGTATCTTTCAATGGGCCACAACTCACATGTCTGTGTTTACTGGACCTTTGGCAACTAAGGTTAAATGAAGATTTTAAAATGAACAGTTTTGCATGCTCTCACTGGGCAGTTAAAAGTGCTAATTTAATCCACCACACAGGTATTCACTTGCATTTTCATGTTGCTATTGCCATATTCTGTGCAACTCACACACACAGTCATGCCTGGAAATGGAGACCACAATTTTCAAAAGCACTTTTGCCAGACTCGGTAATCACAGACTCGCAACGTCCCATTATGATGAGAATGCAGCATATCCAAAAAAAAAAAAAGAAAAAAAAAAAAGACACCTGCTTTCAACCTATTCCAACACACGTGAAAATACACCTGAAACAGCAATAATATCACATCTTAAAAATCAAACCCGCATATATCCACCATGAAACAGCGTAACATTAACGGTACTATATGGCACATTAGCCTGTAATAAGTTCAGTCGTGCCTGCAAATGGAGACCACAATTTTTCAAAAGCACTTTTGCCAGACTCGCTAATCACAGACTCACAACGTCCCATTATGGTGATAATGCAGCACATCCAAAAAAAAAACCAAACAAAAAAGACACCTGCTTTCAACCTATTCCAACACACGTGAAAATACACGTGAAACAGCAATAATATCACATCTTAAAAATCAAACCCGCATATATCCACCATGAAACAGCGTAACATTAACGATACTATATGGCACATTAGCCTGTAATAAGTTCAGTCATGCCTGCAAAGCACCTTTGCAAGACTTGCTAATCAAACACAATTTCATTAACGAAAGAAAGACAACAAAATGCTATCAATTTAGCCTATGTCCCAGAGAGGATAATCTGAGTCAGATCAAAAATTAAAATTATTAAATTGTTAAAACGCTTACCTTGCTAACGTTGACTTGACCTGATCGGCAAGGGAAGACGGGCTGGAACAACGACGAAGTCCAGAGAAGTCAGAGGGACTACGGGGACGCAGACGTTGACGTCACTTCTATTGGGAATACTTCAAAGATGTCCTTGGTGTGCTGGATGAACGGCACATCAAAGATGTTTCTATTCTGGAGTCCAGGTGGCGTTTTGTTTTTTTTTTTTGTTTTTTTTTTTCAAAGGATCTTTAATGCATTGTACATTTGAATACAGGGTGTGGACAGAAAGAGCTCCTGCATTCAAACATCTTTGACGCATCATTCAAACAGCACATTAACTATGCGCTGCGCAACGGTGGTACTGTCAGGACGGCGCCCACCATCCTCGTCTGACATTTTTGGACATTGTTACAGCCCATCTTCAGTTATCAGCAAGATCAAGTCAACGTTAGCAAGGTAAGCACTGTAATATGATTGGAATAATTAAGATTATCCATGCATTTGTGTTCGGGATGGCGACTGTCATCGCCAGAGCTTAGACTGTGTCTAGCCAGGTAACGTTAATGCTATGCATGTTAAGTCATGTTAACAATGAAGGCTTTTATTTTCTTTTTGTCTCCACCACTATTGCCTGTGATTACTGATTTTTGCTAAAGTGCTTTGGTAAAACGCGGACCCCGTTTCCCTGCATGACTGAACATATTACAGGCTAATATGCCATAGTATGCTGAGAGTTAGCTAATGTTATGCTGTTAGTTTCGTGCTAGATGTGTGCTAGTTTGAGGTGAAGTTGTAGCTTTTCGTTGATGAAATTGTGTTTGATTAGCAAGTCTTGCAAAGCCTAATGTGCCGTATAGTATGGTGGATATATGGCCGTTTGATTTTTAAGATGTAACATTATTGCTGTTTCACTTGCGGAGAATCCATTTACACATGTGTGTTGGATTAGGTTGAAAGCAGTTTTTTTTTTTTTTTTTTTTTTTTTTTTTTGATGTGCTACACTGCATTCTCACCACAATGGGACATTGTGAGTCTGTGATTAGCAAGTCTGGCAAAAGTGCTTTTGAAAAAATGTGGTCTCCATTTGCAGGCACGACTGAACTTATTGCAGGCTAATATGCCATAATATGCTGAGAGTTAGCTAATGTTATGCTGTTAGTTTCATGCAAGATGTGTGGTAATTTGAGGTGAAGTTGTGGCTTTTTCATATGTGTGGAATCTACATACACTTTTGTTGATGAAATTGTGTTTGATTAGCAAGTCTTGCAAGGTTGCTTTTGGAAAAAACGGTGGTCTCCATTTGCAGGCATGACTGAACTTATTACAGGCTGATGTGCCATACGGTATGGTGGATATATGGCGGTTTGATTTTTAAGATGTAACATTCTTGCTGTTTCACTTGCAGAGAATCCGTTCACTTGTATTTTCATGTGTGTTGGAATAGGTTGAAAGCAGCAGGTGTTTTTTTTTTCTTTTTCTTTTCTTTTCTTTTTTTTTTTTTTTTTATTGGATATGCTGCATTCTCACCATAATGGGACATTGTGAGTCTGGCAAAAGTGCTTTTGAAAAAATGTGGTCTCCATTTCCAGGCATGACTGAAATGGGACATTGTGAGTTGCACAGGATATGGCAATAGCAACATGAAAATGCAAGTGAATACCTGCCCAGTGAGAGCATGCAAAACTGTTCATTTTAAAATCTTCATTTAACCTTAGTTGCCAAAGGTCCAGTAAACACAGACATGTGAGTTGTGGCCCATTGAAAGATGCCAACTCTAAATGTTCTTTTACCTTTTTACAGCATAGAGTACCATACAGGAAACTGTCAGTGTGTCAGATACTGAGGACATTGTTGGGGACATGTCTTATTTCAGTGAATTGTTATTCTCTGAAATGTGTGTAGTTTTACATAAATTTCGAAAGATGGTATTTTATTCCAGCATCTGCTATTCAGAATACTGATGAGGAGATTCAGAATATATATGAGTGAGGACAGACATGTACCTTGAATAGATTAAATTTGCTTCTAAAAGAGTTATCAGTGCGTCATTTGAAGAATTGTAAAAATGTATGTTTCACTCTTTCAGAAAGACATTTTGAGGCCTATTTATCAGCTTGGTCCTCCTGCCTCACAAAGTGAAGGCAGCTTGCCGTGTTCTTCTGAACATGTTGAAGGTGCAGTCTCACAGTTTGGCTTCACTGAGATACTTAATACAAATTTTTTTGTAGATGTGCAATATTTCAACAGGCGAAGGATAACATACAAGAAGGACTAATTAGTTGTCACTAGGTATGATGATTTAATGAAGTCATCCTCATTACGATGAAAGATGATTGACATAAGACAAGATAGGACTTTATTGATCCCACACCAGGTAATTTATTATGGACTCTTAATGCTCTCTGTATCTGCAAGGCCATTTCTATGTGGTGATTTTTTTCTCAACTGGTGGGTCACGGTCCAAAAGTGGGTCACAGGCGGACATCAGGGTGGAATTCCGCCGTGCACGATACAGAGAGCAGAGGAGCAATGTAAACGTGCGACCATATAGAGACAGAAATGACATGCCCTCCTGTAAGTAAGATAATAAGATAAGGCTATTGAGTTTGTGCTGTATTGTGTTTAATAAAGGGACAAGGTATAGACCTGTTCTATAGGAAATGTATTCTCAAATGACTTATGTTGTGATCTAGCGCTATATAGAAAATAAAATCAAATAAAATCAACCTGACCTTCAAGGGGGGGGTGGCCTTCCTAATATAATGGTAGGGAACCACTGCTCTATGTATGGACCACATGTACTCAGAGAAAAAGCGCTCTCTGCCCGCTGGTGGGTGGGTGTGCACACACATGTCTGTGTGTGTGTGTGTGTGTGTGTGCAGGTGTCTTTGTTTACGCGTGGGTGTGCGTGTGTGTGTGCGCGCGCACCAATCCAGAGAGCAGAGAAGAATTGTAAACATGCGACCACGTAGAGACAGAAATGACATGTCCTCCTGTAAATAAGATAAATAAGATAAGGTTATATAGTTTGTTTAATAAAAGACAAGATATTGACCTGTTCTATACGAAAGGTATTCTCAAATGGCTTATGTTGTGAGCTGGCACTATATAGAAAATAAAATTAAATAAAATTCACTTGACCTTCAAACTGCAACCTGAATGTTCAGCCTTTTCACAGAATTCTGTCTTGGCTGATTTTTTAAAATGCAAATCAATCTACTAATTGTTATTGTTATATTGCAACAATAAAATTAAGTCTATAGATGGACATACATAGATACACACACACACACACACACACACACACACACACACATATAGTATTTGAATTCCCTGTGGTCTCTGGGGAAAACATTATACCAATTTCCCTTTAAGACATGTGATGTATTAACAATTCCTTATGTGTCCATAAAAAACACATTCCTCCAGAAGCACAAGATAAAAGGCATTATATGTCAGCAGTCTTCTTGTCAATTTGCATCAAAACAATCCACAAAGATAAACTGTATTTCCATACAAACAGATTTTTTTCAACTTGTCAAAATATTACCATTATCAAAATATGAATTTCAGACAGCTTCTGTGTCCGGGGATTGGACCGTCAGGGAGGACACCACGGGGGCGGACCCAGGACACTGGAGGGATTATGTCTCTTGGCTGGCCTGGGAACGCCTTGGGATCCCTCAGCAGGAGCTGGTGGAAGTGGCTGCGGAGAGGGCTGTCTGGGTTTCCTTGCTGAGGCTGCTGCCCCCGCGACCCAGACCTGGATAAGTGGAAGACGACGAGACGGGAGACGATACAATATGAATTTTGTAATCACAGAAATTATACTGGCATTATCATGAATATATGATATGATATGACACATCCCTGAGGTGATTTATTAGTTTACTGAGGAACATCCCAGTACTGTCCTGTGCTCCCTTATTCTCATTTTAAATTCTCATTTTTTCTATCTCTTTTATTTTTATTGACTCTTTGGTAAACCGTTTCCATCTCAGACACACTCAAATGTGAGTGTCAGTGAAGAATGGCTTGGTTTCGCTTCGCTTAAATTGGAAATGTTCCCTGCATAAAACAAATGTTTATTTTGTGCCTCTGACACTGAGGTCATGTGATGTTGACACTGAAATCAAATGAACATGACTATTTTGGGTGAAGCTCTAATGAAGTGCCATTAGTTCTGAGTATCAAACTTCCAGTTCAGAGACACCCAACTGTGGATATTCTTGAAGGGTATCAGTGTGGCCCACATAGAATGACCAGCCAGTAAATTTTAACAAGTGTAGTTACAATATGAGATCACCAGAGAGAGCATCAACACCCTCTTTGCCTGTTATTGAAAACACTAAGTACCTTCGAAGAGCGCACATTACCTTAGACCTTCGCTGAAAAAAGTCAGAGAGAGCGATCTGGAGAGATCTCGTAGTGGAGTACATTGTTTATGGTTTTACCATTTCAGAGAAGGAGCCAAAGATTGTGAGCATGTCAACTGCCATATATTCGTGTATGTATGTATGTATGTACTGATCTGTTCATTTATTTCATTACTTGCACTGTTGTACCCTGAAAAGCGCTGTATAAGATCTAGCTATAAGATATTATTTTGATTATTATTTTTGATAATAATGATAGTATTTATTTCTGTATTGCTTTTTTTCATTAGTCTCCTCATATTGTGGAATGACATGGAGCGAAACACAGCGATCCAGGATCCCTTTCATCTGAGAAGGGTGTGATATACTGCTCAGCTTACTTGATCATACCTGTGGCTGCATCGGATAGAACAGATGAGCTTCATGAGATCTCCACAATACGCACATTCTACGGTGGTAGCACACACACACACACACACGCAAACAAAACAAACCTTTTTTCAAATGAAATTTCCATCTCAGACACACTCAAATGATGTTCATGAAGGAAAATGTGGCTTCATTTGACTTACATTGCAGTTACTGCACATACACAGCAAATAGCCAGAAGGAAATACAAACTCACCAGAGGAAGCACTAATATCATTAGTCACTGTTAAAAGTGTGGCTGTTTTTATGTGCCAAACTGTCTTGGAACTAAATCTGGAGCTGAAAAACACTCAAATGTGAATGTTTTTGAAGGACAGTCTTGTTTAATTTGGCTTCTGTTTCAGTTACTGTGACAAATATGACAAGTGTTCAGTTTGTGCTTCTGTCGCTCATGTAATGTGATTTTGACTGAGATATCAAATGAGCATCACCATTTAAGATTCATTTGTTTTTATGTGTCACACTGTCTCAGAATGTCAATTCCACTTTAGAAACATTCAACTGTGAATATTTATGATGGACACGGTGGCACGGTGGCAACACTGTCGCCTCACAGCAAGAAGGTCCCGGGTTCGATTCTCGCTACGGGCACCGGGGGTGTGTCCCCCACCATGCCTTCGGTGCCTGCTGCTCGAGGAGGGCCTTTCTGTGTTCACCTGGGGTATCCTCCGTAAAAATATACCCCCACTAAAAACATGCAAGAAGATCACCACCTGACCAATGGTGACGCCGAAGATGGGTCCCCGGGCGCCGGTCTGGCTGCCCACCGCTCCTGGTCTGCCGCGGAGGAGGGACGACCAGGATGGGTTAAAGGCGGAAGTCAAATTTCACCTCGTGTGCAGTGTCCAGCATGTGCATGTGTGTGACAAATAAAGGGGAATGTGTCCCCCCGATTCTTCTTCTTCTTCTTGTGGCTCATATGTAATGATTTTGACTGTAAAATCAAATGAGCGTCACCATTTAAGATTCATTTGTTTTTATGTGTCACACTGTCTCTGAATGACAATTCCACTTTAGAAACATTCAACTGTGAATGTTTGTGAAGGACAACATGTTTTAATTTGACTTTCTTCACAGTTTCTGTGATAAATACAAGTGTTGATGTTGTGCCTCTGTCGCTCATGTAGTGTGATTTTGATTTCAAAATCAAATGAGCGTCACCATTTAAGATTCATTTGTTTTTATGTGTCACACTGTCTCAGAATGACAATTCCACTTTAGAAACATTCAACTGTGAATGTTCTTGATGGACAACATGTTTTAATTTGACTTCCTCCACAGTTACTATGAAAAATACCAGTGTTGATGTTGTACTTCTGTTGCTCATGTAGTGTGATTTTGACTGTAAAATCAAATGAGCGTCACCATTTAAGATTCTTTTGTTTTTATGTCTCACACTGTCTCAGACAGACAATTTCACTTGAGAAATGTACAACTGTGAATGTTTGTGAAGGACAATAAGTTTTAATTTGACTTACTTCACAGTTTCTGTGAAAAATACAAGTGTTGATGTTATGCCTGTGTCGCTCATGTAGTGTGATTTTGACCCTAATACCAAATGAATGTTATCATTTAAGATTCATTTGTTTTCATGTGTCACACTGTCTCTGAATGACAATTCCACTTTAGAAACATTCAACTGTGAATGTTTGTGAAGGACAATATGGTTTCATTTGACTTCCTTCACAGTTTCTGTGAACAATACAAGTGTTTATGTTGTGATCCTGTCACTTATGTTGTGCTATTTTGAAAGTAAAATCAAATGAGCGTCACCATTTAAGATTCATTTGTTTTTATATGTCACACTGTCTGAGACTGACAATTTCACTTGAGAAACATTCAACGGTGAATGTTTATGATGGACAACAAGTTTTAATTTGACTTACTTGACAGTTTCTGTGAAAAATACAAGTGTTGATGTTATGCCTGTGTCGCTCATGTAGTGTGATTTTGACCCTAATACCAAATGAATGTTATCATTTAAGATTCATTTGTTTTCATGTGTCACACTGTCTCTGAATGACAATTCCACTTTAGAAACATTCAACTGTGAATGTTTGTGAAGGACAATATGGTTTCATTTGACTTCCTTCACAGTTTCTGTGAACAATACAAGTGTTTATGTTGTGATCCTGTCACTTATGTTGTGCTATTTTGAAAGTAAAATCAAATGAGCGTCACCATTTAAGATTCATTTGTTTTTATATGTCACACTGTCTGAGACTGACAATTTCACTTGAGAAACATTCAACGGTGAATGTTTATGATGGACAACAAGTTTTAATTTGACTTACTTGACAGTTTCTGTGAAAAATACAAGTGTTGATGTTATGCCTGTGTCGCTCATGTAGTGTGATTTTGACCCTAATACCAAATGAATGTTATCATTTAAGATTCATTTGTTTTCATGTGTCACACTGTTTCAGAATGACAATTCCACTTTAGAAACATTCAACTGTGAATATTTATGATGGACAACATGTTTCATGTTCATTTTGTGCTCCTGTCGCTCATATGTAATGATTTTGACTGTAAAATCAAATGAGCGTCACCATTTAAGATTCTTTTGTTTTTATGTGTCACACTGTCTCAGACTGACAATTTCACTTGAGAAATGTACAACTGTGAATGTTTGTGAAGGACAACAAGTTTTAATTTGACTTACTTCACAGTTTCTGTGAAAAATACCAGTGTTGATGTTGTGCCTCTGTCGCTCATGTAGTGTGATTTTGACCCTAATACCAAATGAATGTTATCATTTCAGATTCATTTGTTTTTATGTGTCACACTCTCTCAGAATGACAATGCCTCTTCAGAAACATTCAACTGTGAATGTTTGTGAAGGACAACATGTTTTAATTTGACTTTCTTCACAGTTTCTGTGATAAATACAAGTGTTGATGTTGTGCCTCTGTCGCTCATGTAGTGTGATTTTGATTTCAAAATCAAATGAGCGTCACCATTTAAGATTCATTTGTTTTTATGTGTCACACTGTCTCAGAATGACAATTCCACTTTAGAAACATTCAACTGTGAATGTTCTTGATGGACAACATGTTTTAATTTGACTTCCTCCACAGTTACTATGAAAAATACCAGTGTTGATGTTGTACTTCTGTTGCTCATGTAGTGTGATTTTGACTGTAAAATCAAATGAGCGTCACCATTTAAGATTCTTTTGTTTTTATGTCTCACACTGTCTCAGACAGACAATTTCACTTGAGAAATGTACAACTGTGAATGTTTGTGAAGGACAATAAGTTTTAATTTGACTTACTTCACAGTTTCTGTGAAAAATACAAGTGTTGATGTTATGCCTGTGTCGCTCATGTAGTGTGATTTTGACCCTAATACCAAATGAATGTTATCATTTAAGATTCATTTGTTTTCATGTGTCACACTGTCTCTGAATGACAATTCCACTTTAGAAACATTCAACTGTGAATGTTTGTGAAGGACAATATGGTTTCATTTGACTTCCTTCACAGTTTCTGTGAACAATACAAGTGTTTATGTTGTGATCCTGTCACTTATGTTGTGCTATTTTGAAAGTAAAATCAAATGAGCGTCACCATTTAAGATTCATTTGTTTTTATATGTCACACTGTCTGAGACTGACAATTTCACTTGAGAAACATTCAACGGTGAATGTTTATGATGGACAACAAGTTTTAATTTGACTTACTTGACAGTTTCTGTGAAAAATACAAGTGTTGATGTTATGCCTGTGTCGCTCATGTAGTGTGATTTTGACCCTAATACCAAATGAATGTTATCATTTAAGATTCATTTGTTTTCATGTGTCACACTGTCTCTGAATGACAATTCCACTTTAGAAACATTCAACTGTGAATGTTTGTGAAGGACAATATGGTTTCATTTGACTTCCTTCACAGTTTCTGTGAACAATACAAGTGTTTATGTTGTGATCCTGTCACTTATGTTGTGCTATTTTGAAAGTAAAATCAAATGAGCGTCACCATTTAAGATTCATTTGTTTTTATATGTCACACTGTCTGAGACTGACAATTTCACTTGAGAAACATTCAACGGTGAATGTTTATGATGGACAACAAGTTTTAATTTGACTTACTTGACAGTTTCTGTGAAAAATACAAGTGTTGATGTTATGCCTGTGTCGCTCATGTAGTGTGATTTTGACCCTAATACCAAATGAATGTTATCATTTAAGATTCATTTGTTTTCATGTGTCACACTGTTTCAGAATGACAATTCCACTTTAGAAACATTCAACTGTGAATATTTATGATGGACAACATGTTTCATGTTCATTTTGTGCTCCTGTCGCTCATATGTAATGATTTTGACTGTAAAATCAAATGAGCGTCACCATTTAAGATTCTTTTGTTTTTATGTGTCACACTGTCTCAGACTGACAATTTCACTTGAGAAATGTACAACTGTGAATGTTTGTGAAGGACAACAAGTTTTAATTTGACTTACTTCACAGTTTCTGTGAAAAATACCAGTGTTGATGTTGTGCCTCTGTCGCTCATGTAGTGTGATTTTGACCCTAATACCAAATGAATGTTATCATTTCAGATTCATTTGTTTTTATGTGTCACACTCTCTCAGAATGACAATGCCTCTTCAGAAACATTCAACTGTGAATGTTCATGAAGGACAACATGTTTTAATTTGACTTCCTTCACAGTTTCTGTGAAAAGTACAAGTGTTGATGTGCTCTTGCCGCGAATGTGTAGTGATTTTGACTGTAAACCAAATGAATGTTTTCATTCATTCATTCATTCATCTTCTTTACCCGCGCATCACATTTCGGGGTTGCGGGGGGCTGGAGCCTATCCCAGCTAGCAATGGGCGAGAGGCGGGGTACACCCTGAACCGGTCGCCAGCCGATCGCAGGGCTACACACACAGACAACTCACACTTCACAGTTTCTGTGAAAAATACAAGTGTTGATGTTGTGCCTCTGTCGCTCATGTAGTGTGATTTTGATTTCAAAATCAAATGAGCGTCACCATTTAAGATTCATTTGTTTTTATGTGTCACACTGTCTCAGAATGACAATTCCACTTTAGAAACATTCAACTGTGAATGTTCTTGATGGACAACATGTTTTAATTTGACTTCCTCCACAGTTACTATGAAAAATACCAGTGTTGATGTTGTACTTCTGTTGCTCATGTAGTGTGATTTTGACTGTAAAATCAAATGAGCGTCACCATTTAAGATTCTTTTGTTTTTATGTCTCACACTGTCTCAGACTGACAATTTCACTTGAGAAATGTACAACTGTGAATGTTTGTGAAGGACAATAAGTTTTAATTTGACTTACTTCACAGTTTCTGTGAAAAATACAAGTGTTGATGTTATGCCTGTGTCGCTCATGTAGTGTGATTTTGACCCTAATACCAAATGAATGTTATCATTTAAGATTCATTTGTTTTCATGTGTCACACTGTCTCTGAATGACAATTCCACTTTAGAAACATTCAACTGTGAATGTTTGTGAAGGACAATATGGTTTCATTTGACTTCCTTCACAGTTTCTGTGAACAATACAAGTGTTTATGTTGTGATCCTGTCACTTATGTTGTGCTATTTTGAAAGTAAAATCAAATGAGCGTCACCGTTTAAGATTCATTTGTTTTTATATGTCACACTGTCTGAGACTGACAATTTCACTTGAGAAACATTCAACGGTGAATGTTTATGATGGACAACAAGTTTTAATTTGACTTACTTGACAGTTTCTGTGAAAAATACAAGTGTTGATGTTATGCCTGTGTGGCTCATGTAGTGTGATTTTGACCCTAATACCAAATGAATGTTATCATTTAAGATTCATTTGTTTTCATGTGTCACACTGTTTCAGAATGACAATTCCACTTTAGAAACATTCAACTGTGAATATTTATGATGGACAACATGTTTCATGTTCATTTTGTGCTCCTGTCGCTCATATGTAATGATTTTGACTGTAAAATCAAATGAGCGTCACCATTTAAGATTCTTTTGTTTTTATGTGTCACACTGTCTCAGACTGACAATTTCACTTGAGAAATGTACAACTGTGAATGTTTGTGAAGGACAACAAGTTTTAATTTGACTTACTTCACAGTTTCTGTGAAAAATACCAGTGTTGATGTTGTGCCTCTGTCGCTCATGTAGTGTGATTTTGACCCTAATACCAAATGAATGTTATCATTTCAGATTCATTTGTTTTTATGTGTCACACTCTCTCAGAATGACAATGCCTCTTCAGAAACATTCAACTGTGAATGTTCATGAAGGACAACATGTTTTAATTTGACTTCCTTCACAGTTTCTGTGAAAAGTACAAGTGTTGATGTGCTCTTGCCGCGAATGTGTAGTGATTTTGACTGTAAACCAAATGAATGTTTTCATTCATTCATTCATTCATCTTCTTTACCCGCGCATCCCATTTCGGGGTTGCGGGGGGCTGGAGCCTATCCCAGCTAGCAATGGGCGAGAGGCGGGGTACACCCTGAACCGGTCGCCAGCCGATCGCAGGGCTACACACACAGACAACTCACACTTCACAGTTTCTGTGAAAAATACAAGTGTTGATGTTGTGCCTCTGTAGCTCATGTAGTGTGATTTTGACCCTAATACCAAATGAATGTTATCATTTAAGATTCATTTGTTTTTATGTGTCACACTGTCTCAGAATGACAATTCCATTTTAGAAACATTCAACTGTGAATATTTATGATGGACAACATGTTTCATGTTCATTTTGTGCTCCTGTCGCTCATATGTAATGATTTTGACTGTAAAATCAAATGAGCGTCACCATTTAAGATTCTTTTGTTTTTATGTCTCACACTGTCTCAGACTGACAATTTCACTTGAGAAATGTACAACTGTGAATGTTTGTGAAGGACAATAAGTTTTAATTTGACTTACTTCACAGTTTCTGTGAAAAATACAAGTGTTGATGTTGTGCCTCTGTCACTCATGTAGTGTGATTTTGACCCTAATACCAATTGAATGTTATCATTTAAGATTCATTTGTTTTTATGTGTCACACTGTCTCAGAATGACAATTCCACTTTAGAAACATTCAACTGTGAATATTTATAATGGACAACATGTTTCATGTTCATTTTGTGCTCCTGTCGCTCATATGTAATGATTTTGACTGTAAAATCAAATGAGCGTCACCATTTAAGAATCATGTGTTTTTATGTCACACTGTCTCAGAATGACATCCCCTCTTTAGAAATATTCAACTGTGAATGTTTATGAAGGACAACATGTTTCATGTTCATTTTGTGCTCCTGTCGCTCATATGTAATGATTTTGACTGTAAAATCAAATGAGCGTCACCATTTAAGATTCATTTGTTTGTATGTGTCACACTGTGTCAGAATGACAATTCCACTTTAGAAACATTTAACTGTGAATGTTTTTAAAGGACAACATTGTTTCATTTGATTTCCTTCACAGTTTTCTGTGATAAATAGAAGTGTCGATGTTGTACTCCTGTCTCTCATGTTGTGTGATTTTGAAAGTCAAATTAAATGAGCATCACCTTTGAAGATTCATTTTTTTTATGTCACACTGTCTCAGAATGACAATTCCACTTTAGAAACACTCTGCTTTGAATATTTATGATGGACAACATGTTTCATGTTCATTTTGTGCTCCTGTCGCTCATATGTAATGATTTTGACTGTAAAATCAAATGAGCGTCACCATTTAAGATTCTTCTGTTTTTATGTGTCACACCGTCTCAGACTGACAATTTCACTTGAGAAATGTACAACTGTGAATGTTTGTGAAGGACAACAAGTTTCAATTTGACTTACTTCACAGTTTCTGTGATAAATACAAGTGTTGATGTTGTGCCTCTGTCGCTCATGTAGTGTGATTTTGATTTCAAAATCAAATGAGTGTCACCATTTCAGATTCATTTGTTTTTATGTGTCACACTCTCTCAGGATGTGAATTCCACTTGAGAAACATTCTACGGTGAATGTTTATGATGGACAACATGTTTCATGTTCATTTTGTGCTCCTGTCGCTCATATGTAATGATTTTGATTTCAAAATCAAATGAGTTTCACCATTTAAGATTCATTTGTTTTTATGTGTCACACTCTCTCAGAATGACAATGCCTCTTCAGAAACATTCAACTGTGAATGTTCATGAAGGACAACATGTTTTAATTTGACTTCCTTCTCAGTTTCTGTGAAAAGTACAAGTGTTGATGTGCTTCTGCCGTGAATGTGTAGTGATTTTGACTGTAAACCAAATGAATGTCACCATTTAAGATTCATTTGTTTTTATGTGTCACACTGTCTCAGAATGACAATTCCACTTTAGAAACATTCAACTGTGAATATTTATGATGGACAACATGTTTCATGTTCATTTTGTGCTCCTGTTGCTCATATGTAATGATTTTGACTGTAAAATCAAATGAGCGTCACCATTTAAGATTCTTTTGTTTTTATGTGTCACACTGTCTCAGACTGACAATTTCACTTGAGAAATGTACAACTGTGAATGTTTGTGAAGGACAACAAGTTTCAATTTGACTTACTTCACAGTTTCTGTGAAAAATACCAGTGTTGATGTTGTGCCTCTGTAGCTCATGTAGTGTGATTGTGACCCTAATACCAAATGAATGTTATCATTTCAGATTCATTTGTTTTTATGTGTCACACTGTCTCAGAATGACAATTCCATTTTAGAAACATTCAACTGTGAATATTTATGATGGACAACATGTTTCATGTTCATTTTGTGCTCCTGTCGCTCATATGTAATGATTTTGATTTCAAAATCAAATGAGTGTCACCATTTAAGATTCATTTGTTTTTATGTGTCACACTCTCTCAGAATGACAATGCCTCTTCAGAAACATTCAACTGTGAATGTTCATGAAGGACAACATGTTTTAGTTTGACTTCCTTCTCAGTTTCTGTGAAAAGTACAAGTGTTGATGTGCTTCTGCCGTGAATGTGTAGTGATTTTGACTGTAAACCAAATGAATGTCACCATTTAAGATTCATTTGTTTTTATGTGTCACACTGTCTCAGAATGACAATTCCACTTTAGAAACATTCAACTGTGAATATTTATGATGGACAACATGTTTCATGTTCATTTTGTGCTCCTGTCGCTCATATGTAATGATTTTGACTGTAAAATCAAATGAGCGTCACCATTTAAGATTCTTTTGTTTTTATGTGTCACACTGTCTCAGACTGACAATTTCACTTGAGAAATGTACAACTGTGAATGTTTGTGAAGGACAACAAGTTTCAATTTGACTTACTTCACAGTTTCTGTGAAAAATACCAGTGTTGATGTTGTGCCTCTGTAGCTCATGTAGTGTGATTGTGACCCTAATACCAAATGAATGTTATCATTTCAGATTAATTTGTTTTTATGTGTCACACTGTCTCAGAATGACAATTCCATTTTAGAAACATTCAACTGTGAATATTTATGATGGACAACATGTTTCATGTTCATTTTGTGCTCCTGTCGCTCATATGTAATGATTTTGACTATAAAATCAAATGAGCGTCACCATTTAAGATTCATGTGTTTTTATGTCACACTGTCTCAGAATGACAGTGCCTCTTTAGAAATATTCAACTGTGAATGTTTATGAAGGACAACATGTTTCATGTTCATTTTGTGCTCCTGTCGCTCATATGTAATGATTTTGACTGTAAAATCAAATGAGCGTCACCATTTAAGATTCATTTGTTTGTATGTGTCAAACTGTGTCAGAATGACAATTCCACTTTAGAAACATTTAACTGTGAATGTTTTTAAAGGACAACATTGTTTCATTTGATTTCCTTCACAGTTTTCTGTGATAAATAGAAGTGTCGATGTTGTACTCCTGTCTCTCATGTTGTGTGATTTTGAAAGTCAAATTAAATGAGCATCACCTTTGAAGATTCATTTTTTTTATGTCACACTGTCTCAGAATGACAATTCCATTTAAGAAACACTCTGCTATGAATATTTATGATGGACAACATGTTTCATGTTCATTTTGTGCTCCTGTCGCTCATATGTAATGATTTTGACTGTAAAATCAAATGAGCGTCACCATTTAAGATTCTTTTGTTTTTATGTGTCACACTGTCTCAGACTGACAATTTCACTTGAGAAATGTACAACTGTGAATGTTTGTGAAGGACAACAAGTTTTAATTTGACTTACGTCACAGTTTTTGTGATAAATACAAGTGTTGCTGTTGTGCCTCTGTAGCTCATGTAGTGTGATTTTGACCCTAATACCAAATGAATGTTATCATTTAAGATTCATTTGTTTTTATGTGTCACACTGTCTCAGAATGACAATTCCATTTAAGAAACACTCTGCTATGAATATTTATGATGGACAACATGTTTCATGTTCATTTTGTGCTCCTGTCGCTCATATGTAATGATTTTGACTGTAAAATCAAATGAGCGTCACCATTTAAGATTCATGTGTTTTTATGTCACACTGTCTCAGAATGACAGTGCCTCTTTAGAAATATTCAACTGTGAATGTTCTTGATGGACAACATGTTTTAATTTGACTTCCTCCACAGTTACTATGAGAAATACCTGTGTTGATGTTGTGCTTCTGTTGCTCATGTAGTGTGATTTTGACTTTAAAATCAAATGAGTGTCACCATTTGAGATTCATTTGTTTGTATGTGTCACACTGTCTGAGACTGACAATTTCACTTGAGACATATTCAACTGTGAATGTGTGTGAAGGACAACATGTTTTAATTTGACTTTCTTCACAGTTTCTGTGATAAATACAAGTGTTGATGTTGTGCCTCTGTAGCTCATGTAGTGTGATTTTGACCGTAATACCAAATGAATGTTTTCATTTAAGATTCATTTGTTTTTATGTGCCACACTGCCTCAGAATGACAATTCCACTTTAGAAACATTCAACTGTGAATATTTATGAAGGACAACATGTTTCATGTTCATTTTTTGCTCTTGTCGCTCATATGTAATGATTTTGACTGTAAAATCAAATGAGCGTCACCATTTAAAATTCATTTGTTTTTATGTCTCACACTCTCTCAGGATGTGAATTCCACTTGAGAAACATTCTACGGTGAATGTTTATGATGGACAACATGTTTTAATTTGACTTTCTTCACAGTTACTATGAGAAATACCTGTGTTGATGTTGTGCTTCTGTTGCTCATGTAGTGTGATTTTGACTGTAAAATCAAATGAGTGTCACCATTTAAGATTCATGTGTTTTTATGTCACACTGTCTCAGAATGACAGTCCCTCTTTAGAAATATTCAACTGTGAATGTTTATGAAGGACAACATGGTTTCATTTGACTTTCTTCACAGTTTCTGTGATAAATACAAGTGTTGATGTGCTTCTGTCGCTCATGTAGTGTGTTTTTGATTGTAAAATCAAATGAGCGTCACCATTTGAGATTCATTTGTTTTTATGTGTCACACTGTCTCAGAATGACAATTCCACTTTAGAAACACTCTGCTTTGAATATTTATGATGGACAACATGTTTCATGTTCATTTTGTGCTCCTGTCGCTCATATGTAATGATTTTGACTGTAAAATCAAATGAGCGTCACCATTTAAGATTCATTTGTTTGTATGTGTCAAACTGTGTCAGAATGACAATTCCACTTTAGAAACATTTAACTGTGAATGTTTTTAAAGGACAACATTGTTTCATTTGATTTCCTTCACAGTTTTCTGTGATAAATAGAAGTGTCGATGTTGTACTCCTGTCTCTCATGTTGTGTGATTTTGAAAGTCAAATTAAATGAGCATCACCTTTGAAGATTCATTTTTTTTATGTCACACTGTCTCAGAATGACAATTCCATTTAAGAAACACTCTGCTATGAATATTTATGATGGACAACATGTTTCATGTTCATTTTGTGCTCCTGTCGCTCATATGTAATGATTTTGACTGTAAAATCAAATGAGCGTCACCATTTAAGATTCTTTTGTTTTTATGTGTCACACTGTCTCAGACTGACAATTTCACTTGAGAAATGTACAACTGTGAATGTTTGTGAAGGACAACAAGTTTTAATTTGACTTACGTCACAGTTTTTGTGATAAATACAAGTGTTGCTGTTGTGCCTCTGTAGCTCATGTAGTGTGATTTTGACCCTAATACCAAATGAATGTTATCATTTAAGATTCATTTGTTTTTATGTGTCACACTGTCTCAGAATGACAATTCCATTTTAGAAACATTCAACTGTGAATATTTATGATGGACAACATGTTTCATGTTCATTTTGTGCTCCTGTCGCTCATATGTAATGATTTTGACTGTAAAATCAAATGAGCGTCACCATTTAAGATTCATGTGTTTTTATGTCACACTGTCTCAGAATGACAGTGCCTCTTTAGAAATATTCAACTGTGAATGTTCTTGATGGACAACATGTTTTAATTTGACTTCCTCCACAGTTACTATGAGAAATACCTGTGTTGATGTTGTGCTTCTGTTGCTCATGTAGTGTGATTTTGACTTTAAAATCAAATGAGTGTCACCATTTGAGATTCATTTGTTTGTATGTGTCACACTGTCTGAGACTGACAATTTCACTTGAGACATATTCAACTGTGAATGTGTGTGAAGGACAACATGTTTTAATTTGACTTTCTTCACAGTTTCTGTGATAAATACAAGTGTTGATGTTGTGCCTCTGTAGCTCATGTAGTGTGATTTTGACCGTAATACCAAATGAATGTTTTCATTTAAGATTCATTTGTTTTTATGTGCCACACTGCCTCAGAATGACAATTCCACTTTAGAAACATTCAACTGTGAATATTTATGAAGGACAACATGTTTCATGTTCATTTTTTGCTCTTGTCGCTCATATGTAATGATTTTGACTGTAAAATCAAATGAGCGTCACCATTTAAAATTCATTTGTTTTTATGTCTCACACTCTCTCAGGATGTGAATTCCACTTGAGAAACATTCTACGGTGAATGTTTATGATGGACAACATGTTTTAATTTGACTTTCTTCACAGTTACTATGAGAAATACCTGTGTTGATGTTGTGCTTCTGTTGCTCATGTAGTGTGATTTTGACTGTAAAATCAAATGAGTGTCACCATTTAAGATTCATGTGTTTTTATGTCACACTGTCTCAGAATGACAGTCCCTCTTTAGAAATATTCAACTGTGAATGTTTATGAAGGACAACATGGTTTCATTTGACTTTCTTCACAGTTTCTGTGATAAATACAAGTGTTGATGTGCTTCTGTCGCTCATGTAGTGTGTTTTTGATTGTAAAATCAAATGAGCGTCACCATTTGAGATTCATTTGTTTTTATGTGTCACACTGTCTCAGAATGACAATTCCACTTTAGAAACACTCTGCTTTGAATATTTATGATGGACAACATGTTTCATGTTCATTTTGTGCTCCTGTCGCTCATATGTAATGATTTTGACTGTAAAATCAAATGAGCGTCACCATTTAAGATTCATTTGTTTGTATGTGTCAAACTGTGTCAGAATGACAATTCCACTTTAGAAACATTTAACTGTGAATGTTTTTAAAGGACAACATTGTTTCATTTGATTTCCTTCACAGTTTTCTGTGATAAATAGAAGTGTCGATGTTGTACTCCTGTCTCTCATGTTGTGTGATTTTGAAAGTCAAATTAAATGAGCATCACCTTTGAAGATTCATTTTTTTTATGTCACACTGTCTCAGAATGACAATTCCATTTAAGAAACACTCTGCTATGAATATTTATGATGGACAACATGTTTCATGTTCATTTTGTGCTCCTGTCGCTCATATGTAATGATTTTGACTGTAAAATCAAATGAGCGTCACCATTTAAGATTCTTTTGTTTTTATGTGTCACACTGTCTCAGACTGACAATTTCACTTGAGAAATGTACAACTGTGAATGTTTGTGAAGGACAACAAGTTTTAATTTGACTTACGTCACAGTTTTTGTGATAAATACAAGTGTTGCTGTTGTGCCTCTGTAGCTCATGTAGTGTGATTTTGACCCTAATACCAAATGAATGTTATCATTTAAGATTCATTTGTTTTTATGTGTCACACTGTCTCAGAATGACAATTCCATTTTAGAAACATTCAACTGTGAATATTTATGATGGACAACATGTTTCATGTTCATTTTGTGCTCCTGTCGCTCATATGTAATGATTTTGACTGTAAAATCAAATGAGCGTCACCATTTAAGATTCATGTGTTTTTATGTCACACTGTCTCAGAATGACAGTGCCTCTTTAGAAATATTCAACTGTGAATGTTCTTGATGGACAACATGTTTTAATTTGACTTCCTCCACAGTTACTATGAGAAATACCTGTGTTGATGTTGTGCTTCTGTTGCTCATGTAGTGTGATTTTGACTTTAAAATCAAATGAGTGTCACCATTTGAGATTCATTTGTTTGTATGTGTCACACTGTCTGAGACTGACAATTTCACTTGAGACATATTCAACTGTGAATGTGTGTGAAGGACAACATGTTTTAATTTGACTTTCTTCACAGTTTCTGTGATAAATACAAGTGTTGATGTTGTGCCTCTGTAGCTCATGTAGTGTGATTTTGACCGTAATACCAAATGAATGTTTTCATTTAAGATTCATTTGTTTTTATGTGCCACACTGCCTCAGAATGACAATTCCACTTTAGAAACATTCAACTGTGAATATTTATGAAGGACAACATGTTTCATGTTCATTTTTTGCTCTTGTCGCTCATATGTAATGATTTTGACTGTAAAATCAAATGAGCGTCACCATTTAAAATTCATTTGTTTTTATGTCTCACACTCTCTCAGGATGTGAATTCCACTTGAGAAACATTCTACGGTGAATGTTTATGATGGACAACATGTTTTAATTTGACTTTCTTCACAGTTACTATGAGAAATACCTGTGTTGATGTTGTGCTTCTGTTGCTCATGTAGTGTGATTTTGACTGTAAAATCAAATGAGTGTCACCATTTAAGATTCATGTGTTTTTATGTCACACTGTCTCAGAATGACAGTCCCTCTTTAGAAATATTCAACTGTGAATGTTTATGAAGGACAACATGGTTTCATTTGACTTTCTTCACAGTTTCTGTGATAAATACAAGTGTTGATGTGCTTCTGTCGCTCATGTAGTGTGTTTTTGATTGTAAAATCAAATGAGCGTCACCATTTGAGATTCATTTGTTTTTATGTGTCACACTGTCTCAGAATGACAATTCCACTTTAGAAACACTCTGCTTTGAATATTTATGATGGACAACATGTTTCATGTTCATTTTGTGCTCCTGTCGCTCATATGTAATGATTTTGACTGTAAAATCAAATGAGCGTCACCATTTAAGATTCATTTGTTTGTATGTGTCAAACTGTGTCAGAATGACAATTCCACTTTAGAAACATTTAACTGTGAATGTTTTTAAAGGACAACATTGTTTCATTTGATTTCCTTCACAGTTTTCTGTGATAAATAGAAGTGTCGATGTTGTACTCCTGTCTCTCATGTTGTGTGATTTTGAAAGTCAAATTAAATGAGCATCACCTTTGAAGATTCATTTTTTTTATGTCACACTGTCTCAGAATGACAATTCCATTTAAGAAACACTCTGCTATGAATATTTATGATGGACAACATGTTTCATGTTCATTTTGTGCTCCTGTCGCTCATATGTAATGATTTTGACTGTAAAATCAAATGAGCGTCACCATTTAAGATTCTTTTGTTTTTATGTGTCACACTGTCTCAGACTGACAATTTCACTTGAGAAATGTACAACTGTGAATGTTTGTGAAGGACAACAAGTTTTAATTTGACTTACGTCACAGTTTTTGTGATAAATACAAGTGTTGCTGTTGTGCCTCTGTAGCTCATGTAGTGTGATTTTGACCCTAATACCAAATGAATGTTATCATTTAAGATTCATTTGTTTTTATGTGTCACACTGTCTCAGAATGACAATTCCATTTTAGAAACATTCAACTGTGAATATTTATGATGGACAACATGTTTCATGTTCATTTTGTGCTCCTGTCGCTCATATGTAATGATTTTGACTGTAAAATCAAATGAGCGTCACCATTTAAGATTCATGTGTTTTTATGTCACACTGTCTCAGAATGACAGTGCCTCTTTAGAAATATTCAACTGTGAATGTTCTTGATGGACAACATGTTTTAATTTGACTTCCTCCACAGTTACTATGAGAAATACCTGTGTTGATGTTGTGCTTCTGTTGCTCATGTAGTGTGATTTTGACTTTAAAATCAAATGAGTGTCACCATTTGAGATTCATTTGTTTGTATGTGTCACACTGTCTGAGACTGACAATTTCACTTGAGACATATTCAACTGTGAATGTGTGTGAAGGACAACATGTTTTAATTTGACTTTCTTCACAGTTTCTGTGATAAATACAAGTGTTGATGTTGTGCCTCTGTAGCTCATGTAGTGTGATTTTGACCGTAATACCAAATGAATGTTTTCATTTAAGATTCATTTGTTTTTATGTGCCACACTGCCTCAGAATGACAATTCCACTTTAGAAACATTCAACTGTGAATATTTATGAAGGACAACATGTTTCATGTTCATTTTTTGCTCTTGTCGCTCATATGTAATGATTTTGACTGTAAAATCAAATGAGCGTCACCATTTAAAATTCATTTGTTTTTATGTCTCACACTCTCTCAGGATGTGAATTCCACTTGAGAAACATTCTACGGTGAATGTTTATGATGGACAACATGTTTTAATTTGACTTTCTTCACAGTTACTATGAGAAATACCTGTGTTGATGTTGTGCTTCTGTTGCTCATGTAGTGTGATTTTGACTGTAAAATCAAATGAGTGTCACCATTTAAGATTCATGTGTTTTTATGTCACACTGTCTCAGAATGACAGTCCCTCTTTAGAAATATTCAACTGTGAATGTTTATGAAGGACAACATGGTTTCATTTGACTTTCTTCACAGTTTCTGTGATAAATACAAGTGTTGATGTGCTTCTGTCGCTCATGTAGTGTGTTTTTGATTGTAAAATCAAATGAGCGTCACCATTTGAGATTCATTTGTTTTTATGTGTCACACTGTCTCAGAATGACAATTCCACTTTAGAAACACTCTGCTTTGAATATTTATGATGGACAACATGTTTCATGTTCATTTTGTGCTCCTGTCGCTCATATGTAATGATTTTGACTGTAAAATCAAATGAGCGTCACCATTTAAGATTCATTTGTTTGTATGTGTCAAACTGTGTCAGAATGACAATTCCACTTTAGAAACATTTAACTGTGAATGTTTTTAAAGGACAACATTGTTTCATTTGATTTCCTTCACAGTTTTCTGTGATAAATAGAAGTGTCGATGTTGTACTCCTGTCTCTCATGTTGTGTGATTTTGAAAGTCAAATTAAATGAGCATCACCTTTGAAGATTCATTTTTTTTATGTCACACTGTCTCAGAATGACAATTCCATTTAAGAAACACTCTGCTATGAATATTTATGATGGACAACATGTTTCATGTTCATTTTGTGCTCCTGTCGCTCATATGTAATGATTTTGACTGTAAAATCAAATGAGCGTCACCATTTAAGATTCTTTTGTTTTTATGTGTCACACTGTCTCAGACTGACAATTTCACTTGAGAAATGTACAACTGTGAATGTTTGTGAAGGACAACAAGTTTTAATTTGACTTACGTCACAGTTTTTGTGATAAATACAAGTGTTGCTGTTGTGCCTCTGTAGCTCATGTAGTGTGATTTTGACCCTAATACCAAATGAATGTTATCATTTAAGATTCATTTGTTTTTATGTGTCACACTGTCTCAGAATGACAATTCCATTTTAGAAACATTCAACTGTGAATATTTATGATGGACAACATGTTTCATGTTCATTTTGTGCTCCTGTCGCTCATATGTAATGATTTTGACTGTAAAATCAAATGAGCGTCACCATTTAAGATTCATGTGTTTTTATGTCACACTGTCTCAGAATGACAGTGCCTCTTTAGAAATATTCAACTGTGAATGTTCTTGATGGACAACATGTTTTAATTTGACTTCCTCCACAGTTACTATGAGAAATACCTGTGTTGATGTTGTGCTTCTGTTGCTCATGTAGTGTGATTTTGACTTTAAAATCAAATGAGTGTCACCATTTGAGATTCATTTGTTTGTATGTGTCACACTGTCTGAGACTGACAATTTCACTTGAGACATATTCAACTGTGAATGTGTGTGAAGGACAACATGTTTTAATTTGACTTTCTTCACAGTTTCTGTGATAAATACAAGTGTTGATGTTGTGCCTCTGTAGCTCATGTAGTGTGATTTTGACCGTAATACCAAATGAATGTTTTCATTTAAGATTCATTTGTTTTTATGTGCCACACTGCCTCAGAATGACAATTCCACTTTAGAAACATTCAACTGTGAATATTTATGAAGGACAACATGTTTCATGTTCATTTTTTGCTCTTGTCGCTCATATGTAATGATTTTGACTGTAAAATCAAATGAGCGTCACCATTTAAAATTCATTTGTTTTTATGTCTCACACTCTCTCAGGATGTGAATTCCACTTGAGAAACATTCTACGGTGAATGTTTATGATGGACAACATGTTTTAATTTGACTTTCTTCACAGTTACTATGAGAAATACCTGTGTTGATGTTGTGCTTCTGTTGCTCATGTAGTGTGATTTTGACTGTAAAATCAAATGAGTGTCACCATTTAAGATTCATGTGTTTTTATGTCACACTGTCTCAGAATGACAGTCCCTCTTTAGAAATATTCAACTGTGAATGTTTATGAAGGACAACATGGTTTCATTTGACTTTCTTCACAGTTTCTGTGATAAATACAAGTGTTGATGTGCTTCTGTCGCTCATGTAGTGTGTTTTTGATTGTAAAATCAAATGAGCGTCACCATTTGAGATTCATTTGTTTTTATGTGTCACATTGTCTCAGAATGACAATTCCACTTTAGAAACACTCTGCTTTGAATATTTATGATGGACAACATGTTTCATGTTCATTTTGTGCTCCTGTCGCTCATATGTAATGATTTTGACTGTAAAATCAAATGAGCGTCACCATTTAAGATTCAATTGTTCGTATGTGTCACACTGTCTGAGACTGACAATTTCACTTGAGACATATTCAACTGTGAATGTTTGTGAAGGACAACATGTTTTAATTTGATTTTCTTCACAGTTTCTGTGATAAATACAAGTGTTGATGTTGTGCCTCTGTCGCTCATGTAGTGTGATTTTGATTTCAAAATCAAATGAGTGTCACCATTTAGGATTCATTTGTTTTTATGTGTCACACTGTCTCAGAATGACAATTCCACTTTAGAAACATTCAACTGTGAATGTTCTTGATGGACAACATGTTTTAATTTGACTTCCTCCACAGTTACTATGAAAAATGCCAGTGTTGATGTTGTACTTCTGTTGCTCATGTAGTGTGATTTTGACTGTAAAATCAAATGAGCGTCACCATTTAAGATTCTTTTGTTTTTATGTGTCACACTGTCTCAGACTGACAATTTCACTCGAGAAATGTACAACTGTGAATGTTTGTGAAGGACAACAAGTTTTAATTTGACTTACGTCACAGTTTTTGTGATAAATACAAGTGTTGATGTTGTGCCTCTGTAGCTCATGTAGTGTGATTGTGACCCTAATACCAAATGAATGTTATCATTTCAGATTAATTTGTTTTTATGTGTCACACTGTCTCAGAATGACAATTCCATTTTAGAAACATTCAACTGTGAATATTTATGATGGACAACATGTTTCATGTTCATTTTGTGCTCCTGTCGCTCATATGTAATGATTTTGACTGTAAAATCAAATGAGCGTCACCATTTAAGATTCATGTGTTTTTATGTCACACTGTCTCAGAATGACAGTGCCTCTTTAGAAATATTCAACTGTGAATGTTTGTGAAGGACAACATGTTTTAATTTGATTTTCTTCACAGTTTCTGTGATAAATACAAGTGTTGATGTTGTGCCTCTGTCGCTCATGTAGTGTGATTTTGATTTCAAAATCAAATGAGTGTCACCATTTAGGATTCATTTGTTTTTATGTGTCACACTGTCTCAGAATGACAATTCCACTTTAGAAACATTCAACTGTGAATGTTCTTGATGGACAACATGTTTTAATTTGACTTCCTCCACAGTTACTATGAAAAATGCCAGTGTTGATGTTGTACTTCTGTTGCTCATGTAGTGTGATTTTGACTGTAAAATCAAATGAGCGTCACCATTTAAGATTCATTTGTTTTTATGTGTCACACTGTCTCAGACTGACAATTTCACTCGAGAAATGTACAACTGTGAATGTTTGTGAAGGACAACAAGTTTTAATTTGACTTACGTCACAGTTTTTGTGATAAATACAAGTGTTGATGTTGTGCCTCTGTAGCTCATGTAGTGTGATTGTGACCCTAATACCAAATGAATGTTATCATTTCAGATTAATTTGTTTTTATGTGTCACACTGTCTCAGAATGACAATTCCATTTTAGAAACATTCAACTGTGAATATTTATGATGGACAACATGTTTCATGTTCATTTTGTGCTCCTGTCGCTCATATGTAATGATTTTGACTGTAAAATCAAATGAGCGTCACCATTTAAGATTCATGTGTTTTTATGTCACACTGTCTCAGAATGACAGTGCCTCTTTAGAAATATTCAACTGTGAATGTTTATGAAGGACAACATGGTTTCATTTGACTTTCTTCACAGTTTCTGTGATAAATACAAGTGTTGATGTGCTTCTGTCGCTCATGTAGTGTGTTTTTGATTGTAAAATCAAATGAGCGTCACCATTTGAGATTCATTTGTTTTTATGTGTCACACTGTCTCAGAATGACAATTCCACTTTAGAAACATTCAACTGTGAATATTTATGATGGACAACATGTTTCATGTTCATTTTGTGCTCCTGTCGCTCATATGTAATGATTTTGACTGTAAAATCAAATGAGCGTCACCATTTAAGATTCAATTGTTTGTATGTGTCACACTGTCTGAGACTGACAATTTCACTTGAGACATATTCAACTGTGAATGTTTGTGAAGGACAACATGTTTTAATTTGATTTTCTTCACAGTTTCTGTGATAAATACAAGTGTTGATGTTGTGCCTCTGTCGCTCATGTAGTGTGATTTTGATTTCAAAATCAAATGAGTGTCACCATTTAAGATTCATTTGTTTTTATGTGTCACACTGTCTCAGAATGACAATTCCACTTTAGAAACATTCAAATGTGAATGTTCTTGATGGACAACATGTTTTAATTTGACTTCCTCCACAGTTACTATGAGAAATACCTGTGTTGATGTTGTGCTTCTGTTGCTCATATAGTGTGATTTTGACTTTAAAATCAAATGAGTGTCACCATTTGAGATTCATTTGTTTGTATGTGTCACACTGTCTGAGACTGACAATTTCACTTGAGACATATTCAACTGTGAATGTGTGTGAAGGACAACATGTTTTAATTTGACTTTCTTCAGAGTTTCTGTGATAAATACAAGTGTTGATGTTGTGCCTCTGTCGCTCATGTAGTGTGATTTTGATTTCAAAATCAAATGAGTGTCACCATTTAAGATTCATTTGTTTTTATGTGTCACACTGTCTCAGAATGACAATTCCACTTTAGAAACATTCAACTGTGAATGTTCTTGATGGACAACATGTTTTAATTTGACTTCCTCCACAGTTACTATGAGAAATACCTGTGTTGATGTTGTGCTTCTGTTGCTCATGTAGTGTGATTTTGACTTTAAAATCAAATGAGTGTCACCATTTGAGATTCATTTGTTTGTATGTGTCACACTGTCTGAGACTGACAATTTCACTTGAGACATATTCAACTGTGAATGTGTGTGAAGGACAACATGTTTTAATTTGACTTTCTTCACAGTTTCTGTGATAAATACAAGTGTTGATGTTGTGCATCTGTAGCTCATGTAGTGTGATTTTGACCGTAATACCAAATGAATGTTTTCATTTAAGATTCATTTGTTTTTATGTGCCACACTGCCTCAGAATGACAATTCCACTTTAGAAACATTCAACTGTGAATATTTATGAAGGACAACATGTTTCATGTTCATTTTTTGCTCTTGTCGCTCATATGTAATGATTTTGACTGTAAAATCAAATGAGCGTCACCATTTATGATTCATTTGTTTTTATGTCTCACACTCTCTCAGGATGTGAATTCCACTTGAGAAACATTCTACGGTGAATGTTTATGATGGACAACATGTTTTAATTTGACTTTCTTCACAGTTACTATGAGAAATACCTGTGTTGATGTTGTGCTTCTGTTGCTCATGTAGTGTGATTTTGACTGTAAAATCAAATGAGTGTCACCATTTAAGATTCATGTGTTTTTATGTCACACTGTCTCAGAATGACAGTCCCTCTTTAGAAATATTCAACTGTGAATGTTTATGAAGGACAACATGGTTTCATTTGACTTTCTTCACAGTTTCTGTGATAAATACAAGTGTTGATGTGCTTCTGTCGCTCATGTAGTGTGTTTTTGATTGTAAAATCAAATGAGCGTCACCATTTGAGATTCATTTGTTTTTATGTGTCACACTGTCTCAGAATGACAATTCCACTTTAGAAACACTCTGCTTTGAATATTTATGATGGACAACATGTTTCATGTTCATTTTGTGCTCCTGTCGCTCATATGTAATGATTTTGACTGTAAAATCAAATGAGCGTCACCATTTAAGATTCAATTGTTCGTATGTGTCACACTGTCTGAGACTGACAATTTCACTTGAGACATATTCAACTGTGAATGTTTGTGAAGGACAACATGTTTTAATTTGATTTTCTTCACAGTTTCTGTGATAAATACAAGTGTTGATGTTGTGCCTCTGTCGCTCATGTAGTGTGATTTTGATTTCAAAATCAAATGAGTGTCACCATTTAAGATTCATTTGTTTTTATGTGTCACACTGTCTCAGAATGACAATTCCACTTTAGAAACATTCAACTGTGAATGTTCTTGATGGACAACATGTTTTAATTTGACTTCCTCCACAGTTACTATGAAAAATGCCAGTGTTGATGTTGTACTTCTGTTGCTCATGTAGTGTGATTTTGACTGTAAAATCAAATGAGCGTCACCATTTAAGATTCTTTTGTTTTTATGTGTCACACTGTCTCAGACTGACAATTTCACTCGAGAAATGTACAACTGTGAATGTTTGTGAAGGACAACAAGTTTTAATTTGACTTACGTCACAGTTTTTGTGATAAATACAAGTGTTGATGTTGTGCCTCTGTAGCTCATGTAGTGTGATTGTGACCCTAATACCAAATGAATGTTATCATTTCAGATTAATTTGTTTTTATGTGTCACACTGTCTCAGAATGACAATTCCATTTTAGAAACATTCAACTGTGAATATTTATGATGGACAACATGTTTCATGTTCATTTTGTGCTCCTGTCGCTCATATGTAATGATTTTGACTGTAAAATCAAATGAGCGTCACCATTTAAGATTCATGTGTTTTTATGTCACACTGTCTCAGAATGACAGTCCCTCTTTAGAAATATTCAACTGTGAATGTTTATGAAGGACAACATGGTTTCATTTGACTTTCTTCACAGTTTCTGTGATAAATACAAGTGTTGATGTGCTTCTGTCGCTCATGTAGTGTGTTTTTGATTGTAAAATCAAATGAGCGTCACCATTTGAGATTCATTTGTTTTTATGTGTCACACTGTCTCAGAATGACAATTCCACTTTAGAAACACTCTGCTTTGAATATTTATGATGGAGAACATGTTTCATGTTCATTTTGTGCTTTTCTCGCTCAAATAGCGTTATTCTGACTTGAAAATGACGGAATATGAGTATTTTAGATTCATTTGTATTTATTTGTCAAACTGTCAGAGAATGACATTTCCACTTTAGAAACATCAATTCTTGCATGTTTTTGAAGGACAGCATGGTTTCTTTTGAATTCGTGTTGAGTTAGTGTGAAAAGTGCAGTATATGTTCATTTTGTGCTTTTCTCGCTCAAATAGCGTTATTTTGAGCGGAAAATGACAGTATGTGCTTATTTCAGATTCATGTGTTTTTATGTATCAAACTGTGTGAGAATGACAATTCCACTGTAGAAACATCAAGTCTTGCATGTTTTTGAAGGACAGCATGGTTTATTTTGAATTCCTGTTGAGTTAGTGTGAAAAGTGCAGTATATGTTCATTTTGTGCTTTTCTCGCTCAAATAGCGTTATTCTGACTTGAAAATGACGGAATATGAGTATTTTAGATTCATTTGTATTTATTTGTCAAACTGTCAGAGAATGACATTTCCACTTTAGAAACATCAATTCTTGCATGTTTTTGAAGGACAGCATGGTTTCTTTTGAATTCGTGTTGAGTTAGTGTGAAAAGTGCAGTATATGTTCATTTTGTGCTTTTCTCGCTCAAATAGCGTTATTTTGAGCGGAAAATGACAGTATGTGCTTATTTCAGATTCATGTGTTTTTATGTATCAAACTGTGTGAGAATGACAATTCCACTGTAGAAACATCAAGTCTTGCATGTTTTTGAAGGACAGCATGGTTTATTTTGAATTCCTGTTGAGTTTGTGTGAAAAGTGCAGTATATGTTCATTTTGTGCTTTTCTCGCTCAAATAGCGTTATTCTGACTTGAAAATGACGGAATATGAGTATTTTAGATTCATTTGTATTTATTTGTCAAACTGTCAGAGAATGACATTTCCACTTTAGAAACATCAATTCTTGCATGTTTTTGAAGGACAGCATGGTTTCTTTTGAATTCGTGTTGAGTTAGTGTGAAAAGTGCAGTATATGTTCATTTTGTGCTTTTCTCGCTCAAATAGCGTTATTTTGAGCGGAAAATGACAGTATGTGCTTATTTCAGATTCATGTGTTTTTATGTATCAAACTGTGTGAGAATGACAATTCCACTGTAGAAACATCAAGTCTTGCATGTTTTTGAAGGACAGCATGGTTTATTTTGAATTCCTGTTGAGTTAGTGTGAAAAGTGCAGTATATGTTCATTTTGTGCTTTTCTCGCTCAAATAGCGTTATTCTGACTTGAACATGACGGAATATGAGTATTTTAGATTCATTTGTATTTATTTGTCAAACTGTCAGAGAATGACATTTCCACTTTAGAAACATCAATTCTTGCATGTTTTTGAAGGACAGCATGGTTTCTTTTGAATTCGTGTTGAGTTAGTGTGAAAAGTGCAGTATATGTTCATTTTGTGCTTTTCTCGCTCAAATAGCGTTATTCTGACTTGAAAATGACGGAATATGAGTATTTTAGATTCATTTGTATTTATTTGTCAAACTGTCAGAGAATGACATTTCCACTTTAGAAACATCAAGTCTTGCATGTTTTTGAAGGACAGCATGGTTTATTTTGAATTCCTGTTGAGTTAGTGTGAAAAGTGCAGTATATGTTCATTTTGTGCTTTTCTCGCTCAAATAGCGTTATTCTGACTTGAAAATGACGGAATATGAGTATTTTAGATTCATTTGTATTTATTTGTCAAACTGTCAGAGAATGACATTTCCACTTTAGAAACATCAAGTCTTGCATGTTTTTGAAGGACAGCATGGTTTCTTTTGAATTCGTGTTGAGTTAGTGTGAAAAGTGCAGTATATGTTCATTTTGTGCTTTTCTCGCTCAAATAGCGTTATTTTGAGCGGAAAATGACAGTATGTGCTTATTTCAGATTCATGTGTTTTTATGTATCAAACTGTGTGAGAATGACAATTCCACTGTAGAAACATCAAGTCTTGCATGTTTTTGAAGGACAGCATGGTTTATTTTGAATTCCTGTTGAGTTTGTGTGAAAAGTGCAGTATATGTTCATTTTGTGCTTTTCTCGCTCAAATAGCGTTATTCTGACTTGAAAATGACGGAATATGAGTATTTTAGATTCATTTGTATTTATTTGTCAAACTGTCAGAGAATGACATTTCCACTTTAGAAACATCAATTCTTGCATGTTTTTGAAGGACAGCATGGTTTCTTTTGAATTCGTGTTGAGTTAGTGTGAAAAGTGCAGTATATGTTCATTTTGTGCTTTTCTCGCTCAAATAGCGTTATTTTGAGCGGAAAATGACAGTATGTGCTTATTTCAGATTCATGTGTTTTTATGTATCAAACTGTGTGAGAATGACAATTCCACTGTAGAAACATCAAGTCTTGCATGTTTTTGAAGGACAGCATGGTTTATTTTGAATTCCTGTTGAGTTAGTGTGAAAAGTGCAGTATATGTTCATTTTGTGCTTTTCTCGCTCAAATAGCGTTATTCTGACTTGAAAATGACGGAATATGAGTATTTTAGATTCATTTGTATTTATTTGTCAAACTGTCAGAGAATGACATTTCCACTTTAGAAACATCAATTCTTGCATGTTTTTGAAGGACAGCATGGTTTCTTTTGAATTCGTGTTGAGTTAGTGTGAAAAGTGCAGTATATGTTCATTTTGTGCTTTTCTCGCTCAAATAGCGTTATTCTGACTTGAAAATGACGGAATATGAGTATTTTAGATTCATTTGTATTTATTTGTCAAACTGTCAGAGAATGACATTTCCACTTTAGAAACATCAAGTCTTGCATGTTTTTGAAGGACAGCATGGTTTCTTTTGAATTCGTGTTGAGTTAGTGTGAAAAGTGCAGTATATGTTCATTTTGTGCTTTTCTCGCTCAAATAGCGTTATTTTGAGCGGAAAATGACAGTATGTGCTTATTTCAGATTCATGTGTTTTTATGTATCAAACTGTGTGAGAATGACAATTCCACTGTAGAAACATCAAGACTTGCATGTTTTTGAAGGACAGCATGGTTTATTTTGAATTCCTGTTGAGTTTGTGTGAAAAGTGCAGTATATGTTCATTTTGTGCTTTTCTCGCTCAAATAGCGTTATTCTGACTTGAAAATGACGGAATATGAGTATTTTAGATTCATTTGTATTTATTTGTCAAACTGTCAGAGAATGACATTTCCACTTTAGAAACATCAATTCTTGCATGTTTTTGAAGGACAGCATGGTTTCTTTTGAATTCGTGTTGAGTTAGTGTGAAAAGTGCAGTATATGTTCATTTTGTGCTTTTCTCGCTCAAATAGCGTTATTTTGAGCGGAAAATGACAGTATGTGCTTATTTCAGATTCATGTGTTTTTATGTATCAAACTGTGTGAGAATGACAATTCCACTGTAGAAACATCAAGTCTTGCATGTTTTTGAAGGACAGCATGGTTTATTTTGAATTCCTGTTGAGTTAGTGTGAAAAGTGCAGTATATGTTCATTTTGTGCTTTTCTCGCTCAAATAGCGTTATTCTGACCTGAAAATGACGGAATATGAGTATTTTAGATTCATTTGTATTTATTTGTCAAACTGTCAGAGAATGACATTTCCACTTTAGAAACATCAATTCTTGCATGTTTTTGAAGGACAGCATGGTTTATTTTGAATTCCTGTTGAGTTAGTGTGAAAAGTGCAGTATATGTTCATTTTGTGCTTTTCTCGCTCAAATAGCGTTATTTTGAGCTGAAAATGACGGAATATGAGTATGTTAGATTCATTTGTATTTATTTGTCAAACTGTCATAGAATGACATTTCCACTTTAGAAACATCAATTCTTGCATGTTTTTGAAGGCCAGCATGGTTTCTTTTGAATTCGTGTTGAGTTAGTGTGAAAAGTGCAGTATATGTTCATTTTGTGCTTTTCTCGCTCAAATAGCGTTATTTTGAGCTGAAAATGACGGAATATGAGTATGTTAGATTCATTTGTATTTATTTGTCAAACTGTCATAGAATGACATTTCCACTTTAGAAACATCAATTCTTGCATGTTTTTGAAGGACAGCATGGTTTCTTTTGAATTCGTGTTGAGTTAGTGTGAAAAGTGCAGTATATGTTCATTTTGTGCTTTTCTCGCTCAAATAGCGTTATTTTGAGCGGAAAATGACAGTATGTGCTTATTTCAGATTCATGTGTTTTTATGTATCAAACTGTGTGAGAATGACAATTCCACTGTAGAAACATCAAGTCTTGCATGTTTTTGAAGGACAGCATGGTTTATTTTGAATTCCTGTTGAGTTAGTGTGAAAAGTGCAGTATATGTTCATTTTGTGCTTTTCTCGCTCAAATAGCGTTATTCTGACTTGAAAATGACGGAATATGAGTATTTTAGATTCATTTGTATTTATTTGTCAAACTGTCAGAGAATGACATTTCCACTTTAGAAACATCAATTCTTACATGTTTTTGAAGGACAGCATGGTTTCTTTTGAATTCGTGTTGAGTTAGTGTGAAAAGTGCAGTATATGTTCATTTTGTGCTTTTCTCGCTCAAATAGCGTTATTTTGAGCGGAAAATGACAGTATGTGCTTATTTCAGATTCATGTGTTTTTATGTATCAAACTGTGTGAGAATGACAATTCCACTGTAGAAACATCAAGTCTTGCATGTTTTTGAAGGACAGCATGGTTTATTTTGAATTCGTGTTGAGTTAGTGTGAAAAGTGCAGTATATGTTCATTTTGTGCTTTTCTCGCTCAAATAGCGTTATTTTGACCTGAAAATGACGGAATATGAGTATGTTAGATTCATTTGTATTTATTTGTCAAACTGTCATAGAATGACATTTCCACTTTAGAAACATCAATTCTTGCATGTTTTTGAAGGCCAGCATGGTTTCTTTTGAATTCGTGTTGAGTTAGTGTGAAAAGTGCAGTATATGTTCATTTTGTGCTTTTCTCGCTCAAATAGCGTTATTTTGAGCGGAAAATGACAGTATGTGCTTATTTCAGATTCATGTGTTTTTATGTATCAAACTGTGTGAGAATGACAATTCCACTGTAGAAACATCAAGTCTTGCATGTTTTTGAAGGACAGCATGGTTTATTTTGAATTCGTGTTGAGTTAGTGTGAAAAGTGCAGTATATGTTCATTTTGTGCTTTTCTCGCTCAAATAGCGTTATTCTGACTTGAAAATGACGGAATATGAGTATTTTAGATTCATTTGTATTTATTTGTCAAACTGTCATAGAATGACATTTCCACTTTAGAAACATCAATTCTTGCATGTTTTTGAAGGCCAGCATGGTTTCTTTTGAATTCGTGTTGAGTTAGTGTGAAAAGTGCAGTATATGTTCATTTTGTGCTTTTCTCGCTCAAATAGCGTTATTTTGAGCTGAAAATGACGGAATATGAGTATGTTAGATTCATTTGTATTTATTTGTCAAACTGTCATAGAATGACATTTCCACTTTAGAAACATCAATTCTTGCATGTTTTTGAAGGACAGCATGGTTTCTTTTGAATTCGTGTTGAGTTAGTGTGAAAAGTGCAGTATATGTTCATTTTGTGCTTTTCTCGCTCAAATAGCGTTATTTTGAGCGGAAAATGACAGTATGTGCTTATTTCAGATTCATGTGTTTTTATGTATCAAACTGTGTGAGAATGACAATTCCACTGTAGAAACATCAAGTCTTGCATGTTTTTGAAGGACAGCATGGTTTATTTTGAATTCCTGTTGAGTTAGTGTGAAAAGTGCAGTATATGTTCATTTTGTGCTTTTCTCGCTCAAATAGCGTTATTCTGACTTGAAAATGACGGAATATGAGTATTTTAGATTCATTTGTATTTATTTGTCAAACTGTCAGAGAATGACATTTCCACTTTAGAAACATCAATTCTTACATGTTTTTGAAGGACAGCATGGTTTCTTTTGAATTCGTGTTGAGTTAGTGTGAAAAGTGCAGTATATGTTCATTTTGTGCTTTTCTCGCTCAAATAGCGTTATTTTGAGCGGAAAATGACGGAATATGAGTATTTTAGATTCATTTGTATTTATTTGTCAAACTGTCATAGAATGACATTTCCACTTTAGAAACATCAATTCTTGCATGTTTTTGAAGGACAGCATGGTTTCTTTTGAATTCGTGTTGAGTTAGTGTGAAAAGTGCAGTATATGTTCATTTTGTGCTTTTCTCGCTCAAATAGCGTTATTTTGAGCTGAAAATGACGGAATATGAGTATGTTAGATTCATTTGTATTTATTTGTCAAACTGTCATAGAATGACATTTCCACTTTAGAAACATCAATTCTTGCATGTTTTTGAAGGACAGCATGGTTTCTTTTGAATTCGTGTTGAGTTAGTGTGAAAAGTGCAGTATATGTTCATTTTGTGCTTTTCTCGCTCAAATAGCGTTATTTTGAGCTGAAAATGACGGAATATGAGTATGTTAGATTCATTTGTATTTATTTGTCAAACTGTCATAGAATGACATTTCCACTTTAGAAACATCAATTCTTGCATGTTTTTGAAGGCCAGCATGGTTTCTTTTGAATTCGTGTTGAGTTAGTGTGAAAAGTGCAGTATATGTTCATTTTGTGCTTTTCTCGCTCAAATAGCGTTATTTTGAGCGGAAAATGACAGTATGTGCTTATTTCAGATTCATGTGTTTTTATGTATCAAACTGTGTGAGAATGACAATTCCACTGTAGAAACATCAAGTCTTGCATGTTTTTGAAGGACAGCATGGTTTATTTTGAATTCCTGTTGAGTTAGTGTGAAAAATGCAGTATATGTTCATTTTGTGCTTTTCTCGCTCAAATAGCGTTATTCTGACTTGAAAATGACGGAATATGAGTATTTTAGATTCATTTGTATTTATTTGTCAAACTGTCAGAGAATGACATTTCCACTTTAGAAACATCAATTCTTACATGTTTTTGAAGGACAGCATGGTTTCTTTTGAATTCGTGTTGAGTTAGTGTGAAAAGTGCAGTATATGTTCATTTTGTGCTTTTCTCGCTCAAATAGCGTTATTTTGAGCGGAAAATGACGGAATATGAGTATTTTAGATTCATTTGTATTTATTTGTCAAACTGTCATAGAATGACATTTCCACTTTAGAAACATCAATTCTTGCATGTTTTTGAAGGCCAGCATGGTTTCTTTTGAATTCGTGTTGAGTTAGTGTGAAAAGTGCAGTATATGTTCATTTTGTGCTTTTCTCGCTCAAATAGCGTTATTTTGAGCTGAAAATGACGGAATATGAGTATGTTAGATTCATTTGTATTTATTTGTCAAACTGTCATAGAATGACATTTCCACTTTAGAAACATCAATTCTTGCATGTTTTTGAAGGACAGCATGGTTTCTTTTGAATTCGTGTTGAGTTAGTGTGAAAAGTGCAGTATATGTTCATTTTGTGCTTTTCTCGCTCAAATAGCGTTATTTTGAGCTGAAAATGACGGAATATGAGTATGTTAGATTCATTTGTATTTATTTGTCAAACTGTCATAGAATGACATTTCCACTTTAGAAACATCAATTCTTGCATGTTTTTGAAGGCCAGCATGGTTTCTTTTGAATTCGTGTTGAGTTAGTGTGAAAAGTGCAGTATATGTTCATTTTGTGCTTTTCTCGCTCAAATAGCGTTATTTTGAGCTGAAAATGACGGAATATGAGTATGTTAGATTCATTTGTATTTATTTGTCAAACTGTCATAGAATGACATTTCCACTTTAGAAACATCAATTCTTGCATGTTTTTGAAGGCCAGCATGGTTTCTTTTGAATTCGTGTTGAGTTAGTGTGAAAAGTGCAGTATATGTTCATTTTGTGCTTTTCTCGCTCAAATAGCGTTATTTTGAGCGGAAAATGACAGTATGTGCTTATTTCAGATTCATGTGTTTTTATGTATCAAACTGTGTGAGAATGACAATTCCACTGTAGAAACATCAAGTCTTGCATGTTTTTGAAGGACAGCATGGTTTATTTTGAATTCCTGTTGAGTTAGTGTGAAAAGTGCAGTATATGTTCATTTTGTGCTTTTCTCGCTCAAATAGCGTTATTCTGACTTGAAAATGACGGAATATGAGTATTTTAGATTCATTTGTATTTATTTGTCAAACTGTCAGAGAATGACATTTCCACTTTAGAAACATCAATTCTTACATGTTTTTGAAGGACAGCATGGTTTCTTTTGAATTCGTGTTGAGTTAGTGTGAAAAGTGCAGTATATGTTCATTTTGTGCTTTTCTCGCTCAAATAGCGTTATTTTGAGCGGAAAATGACGGAATATGAGTATTTTAGATTCATTTGTATTTATTTGTCAAACTGTCATAGAATGACATTTCCACTTTAGAAACATCAATTCTTGCATGTTTTTGAAGGCCAGCATGGTTTCTTTTGAATTCGTGTTGAGTTAGTGTGAAAAGTGCAGTATATGTTCATTTTGTGCTTTTCTCGCTCAAATAGCGTTATTTTGAGCTGAAAATGACGGAATATGAGTATGTTAGATTCATTTGTATTTATTTGTCAAACTGTCATAGAATGACATTTCCACTTTAGAAACATCAATTCTTGCATGTTTTTGAAGGACAGCATGGTTTCTTTTGAATTCGTGTTGAGTTAGTGTGAAAAGTGCAGTATATGTTCATTTTGTGCTTTTCTCGCTCAAATAGCGTTATTTTGAGCTGAAAATGACGGAATATGAGTATGTTAGATTCATTTGTATTTATTTGTCAAACTGTCATAGAATGACATTTCCACTTTAGAAACATCAATTCTTGCATGTTTTTGAAGGCCAGCATGGTTTCTTTTGAATTCGTGTTGAGTTAGTGTGAAAAGTGCAGTATATGTTCATTTTGTGCTTTTCTCGCTCAAATAGCGTTATTTTGAGCGGAAAATGACAGTATGTGCTTATTTCAGATTCATGTGTTTTTATGTATCAAACTGTGTGAGAATGACAATTCCACTGTAGAAACATCAAGTCTTGCATGTTTTTGAAGGACAGCATGGTTTATTTTGAATTCCTGTTGAGTTAGTGTGAAAAGTGCAGTATATGTTCATTTTGTGCTTTTAGCGTTATTCTGACTTGAAAATGACGGAATATGAGTATTTTAGATTCATTTGTATTTATTTGTCAAACTGTCAGAGAATGACATTTCCACTTTAGAAACATCAATTCTTACATGTTTTTGAAGGACAGCATGGTTTCTTTTGAATTCGTGTTGAGTTAGTGTGAAAAGTGCAGTATATGTTCATTTTGTGCTTTTCTCGCTCAAATAGCGTTATTTTGAGCGGAAAATGACAGTATGTGCTTATTTCAGATTCATGTGTTTTTATGTATCAAACTGTGTGAGAATGACAATTCCACTGTAGAAACATCAAGTCTTGCATGTTTTTGAAGGACAGCATGGTTTATTTTGAATTCCTGTTGAGTTAGTGTGAAAAGTGCAGTATATGTTCATTTTGTGCTTTTAGCGTTATTCTGACTTGAAAATGACGGAATATGAGTATTTTAGATTCATTTGTATTTATTTGTCAAACTGTCAGAGAATGACATTTCCACTTTAGAAACATCAATTCTTACATGTTTTTGAAGGACAGCATGGTTTCTTTTGAATTCGTGTTGAGTTAGTGTGAAAAGTGCAGTATATGTTCATTTTGTGCTTTTCTCGCTCAAATAGCGTTATTTTGAGCGGAAAATGACAGTATGTGCTTATTTCAGATTCATGTGTTTTTATGTATCAAACTGTGTGAGAATGACAATTCCACTGTAGAAACATCAAGTCTTGCATGTTTTTGAAGGACAGCATGGTTTATTTTGAATTCCTGTTGAGTTAGTGTGAAAAGTGCAGTATATGTTCATTTTGTGCTTTTCTCGCTCAAATAGCGTTATTCTGACTTGAAAATGACGGAATATGAGTATTTTAGATTCATTTGTATTTATTTGTCAAACTGTCATAGAATGACATTTCCACTTTAGAAACATCAATTCTTGCATGTTTTTGAAGGCCAGCATGGTTTCTTTTGAATTCGTGTTGAGTTAGTGTGAAAAGTGCAGTATATGTTCATTTTGTGCTTTTCTCGCTCAAATAGCGTTATTTTGAGCTGAAAATGACGGAATATGAGTATGTTAGATTCATTTGTATTTATTTGTCAAACTGTCAGAGAATGACATTTCCACTTTAGAAACATCAATTCTTACATGTTTTTGAAGGACAGCATGGTTTCTTTTGAATTCGTGTTGAGTTAGTGTGAAAAGTGCAGTATATGTTCATTTTGTGCTTTTCTCGCTCAAATAGCGTTATTTTGACCTGAAAATGACGGAATATGAGTATTTTAGATTCATTTGTATTTATTTGTCAAACTGTCATAGAATGACATTTCCACTTTAGAAACATCAATTCTTGCATGTTTTTGAAGGCCAGCATGGTTTCTTTTGAATTCGTGTTGAGTTAGTGTGAAAAGTGCAGTATATGTTCATTTTGTGCTTTTCTCGCTCAAATAGCGTTATTTTGAGCTGAAAATGACGGAATATGAGTATGTTAGATTCATTTGTATTTATTTGTCAAACTGTCATAGAATGACATTTCCACTTTAGAAACATCAATTCTTGCATGTTTTTAAAGGACAGCATGGTTTCTTTTGAATTCGTGTTGAGTTAGTGTGAAAAGTGCAGTATATGTTCATTTTGTGCTTTTCTCGCTCAAATAGCGTTATTTTGAGCTGAAAATGACGGAATATGAGTATGTTAGATTCATTTGTATTTATTTGTCAAACTGTCATAGAATGACATTTCCACTTTAGAAACATCAATTCTTGCATGTTTTTGAAGGACAGCATGGTTTCTTTTGAATTCGTGTTGAGTTAGTGTGAAAAGTGCAGTATATGTTCATTTTGTGCTTTTCTCGCTCAAATAGCGTTATTTTGAGCGGAAAATGACATTATGTGCTTATTTCAGATTCATGTGTTTTTATGTATCAAACTGTGTGAGAATGACAATTCCACTGTAGAAACATCAAGTCTTGCATGTTTTTGAAGGACAGCATGGTTTATTTTGAATTCGTGTTGAGTTAGTGTGAAAAGTGCAGTATATGTTCATTTTGTGCTTTTAGCGTTATTCTGACTTGAAAATGACGGAATATGAGTATTTTAGATTCATTTGTATTTATTTGTCAAACTGTCAGAGAATGACATTTCCACTTTAGAAACATCAATTCTTACATGTTTTTGAAGGACAGCATGGTTTCTTTTGAATTCGTGTTGAGTTAGTGTGAAAAGTGCAGTATATGTTCATTTTGTGCTTTTCTCGCTCAAATAGCGTTATTTTGAGCGGAAAATGACAGTATGTGCTTATTTCAGATTCATGTGTTTTTATGTATCAAACTGTGTGAGAATGACAATTCCACTGTAGAAACATCAAGTCTTGCATGTTTTTGAAGGACAGCATGGTTTATTTTGAATTCCTGTTGAGTTAGTGTGAAAAGTGCAGTATATGTTCATTTTGTGCTTTTCTCGCTCAAATAGCGTTATTCTGACTTGAAAATGACGGAATATGAGTATTTTAGATTCATTTGTATTTATTTGTCAAACTGTCATAGAATGACATTTCCACTTTAGAAACATCAATTCTTGCATGTTTTTGAAGGCCAGCATGGTTTCTTTTGAATTCGTGTTGAGTTAGTGTGAAAAGTGCAGTATATGTTCATTTTGTGCTTTTCTCGCTCAAATAGCGTTATTTTGAGCTGAAAATGACGGAATATGAGTATTTTAGATTCATTTGTATTTATTTGTCAAACTGTCATAGAATGACATTTCCACTTTAGAAACATCAATTCTTGCATGTTTTTGAAGGCCAGCATGGTTTCTTTTGAATTCGTGTTGAGTTAGTGTGAAAAGTGCAGTATATGTTCATTTTGTGCTTTTCTCGCTCAAATAGCGTTATTTTGAGCTGAAAATGACGGAATATGAGTATGTTAGATTCATTTGTATTTATTTGTCAAACTGTCATAGAATGACATTTCCACTTTAGAAACATCAATTCTTGCATGTTTTTGAAGGACAGCATGGTTTCTTTTGAATTCGTGTTGAGTTAGTGTGAAAAGTGCAGTATATGTTCATTTTGTGCTTTTCTCGCTCAAATAGCGTTATTTTGAGCTGAAAATGACGGAATATGAGTATGTTAGATTCATTTGTATTTATTTGTCAAACTGTCATAGAATGACATTTCCACTTTAGAAACATCAATTCTTGCATGTTTTTGAAGGCCAGCATGGTTTCTTTTGAATTCGTGTTGAGTTAGTGTGAAAAGTGCAGTATATGTTCATTTTGTGCTTTTCTCGCTCAAATAGCGTTATTTTGAGCGGAAAATGACAGTATGTGCTTATTTCAGATTCATGTGTTTTTATGTATCAAACTGTGTGAGAATGACAATTCCACTGTAGAAACATCAAGTCTTGCATGTTTTTGAAGGCCAGCATGGTTTCTTTTGAATTCGTGTTGAGTTAGTGTGAAAAGTGCAGTATATGTTCATTTTGTGCTTTTCTCGCTCAAATAGCGTTATTTTGACCTGAAAATGACGGAATATGAGTATTTTAGATTCATTTGTATTTATTTGTCAAACTGTCATAGAATGACATTTCCACTTTAGAAACATCAATTCTTGCATGTTTTTGAAGGCCAGCATGGTTTCTTTTGAATTCGTGTTGAGTTAGTGTGAAAAGTGCAGTATATGTTCATTTTGTGCTTTTCTCGCTCAAATAGCGTTATTTTGACCTGAAAATGACGGAATATGAGTATTTTAGATTCATTTGTATTTATTTGTCAAACTGTCATAGAATGACATTTCCACTTTAGAAACATCAATTCTTGCATGTTTTTGAAGGCCAGCATGGTTTCTTTTGAATTCGTGTTGAGTTAGTGTGAAAAGTGCAGTATATGTTCATTTTGTGCTTTTCTCGCTCAAATAGCGTTATTTTGACCTGAAAATGACGGAATATGAGTATTTTAGATTCATTTGTATTTATTTGTCAAACTGTCATAGAATGACATTTCCACTTTAGAAACATCAATTCTTGCATGTTTTTGAAGGCCAGCATGGTTTCTTTTGAATTCGTGTTGAGTTAGTGTGAAAAGTGCAGTATATGTTCATTTTGTGCTTTTCTCGCTCAAATAGCGTTATTTTGACCTGAAAATGACGGAATATGAGTATTTTAGATTCATTTGTATTTATTTGTCAAACTGTCATAGAATGACATTTCCACTTTAGAAACATCAATTCTTGCATGTTTTTGAAGGCCAGCATGGTTTCTTTTGAATTCGTGTTGAGTTAGTGTGAAAAGTGCAGTATATGTTCATTTTGTGCTTTTCTCGCTCAAATAGCGTTATTTTGACCTGAAAATGACGGAATATGAGTATTTTAGATTCATTTGTATTTATTTGTCAAACTGTCATAGAATGACATTTCCACTTTAGAAACATCAATTCTTGCATGTTTTTGAAGGCCAGCATGGTTTCTTTTGAATTCGTGTTGAGTTAGTGTGAAAAGTGCAGTATATGTTCATTTTGTGCTTTTCTCGCTCAAATAGCGTTATTTTGACCTGAAAATGACGGAATATGAGTATTTTAGATTCATTTGTATTTATTTGTCAAACTGTCATAGAATGACATTTCCACTTTAGAAACATCAATTCTTGCATGTTTTTGAAGGCCAGCATGGTTTCTTTTGAATTCGTGTTGAGTTAGTGTGAAAAGTGCAGTATATGTTCATTTTGTGCTTTTCTCGCTCAAATAGCGTTATTTTGACCTGAAAATGACGGAATATGAGTATTTTAGATTCATTTGTATTTATTTGTCAAACTGTCATAGAATGACATTTCCACTTTAGAAACATCAATTCTTGCATGTTTTTGAAGGCCAGCATGGTTTCTTTTGAATTCGTGTTGAGTTAGTGTGAAAAGTGCAGTATATGTTCATTTTGTGCTTTTCTCGCTCAAATAGCGTTATTTTGACCTGAAAATGACGGAATATGAGTATTTTAGATTCATTTGTATTTATTTGTCAAACTGTCATAGAATGACATTTCCACTTTAGAAACATCAATTCTTGCATGTTTTTGAAGGCCAGCATGGTTTCTTTTGAATTCGTGTTGAGTTAGTGTGAAAAGTGCAGTATATGTTCATTTTGTGCTTTTCTCGCTCAAATAGCGTTATTTTGACCTGAAAATGACGGAATATGAGTATTTTAGATTCATTTGTATTTATTTGTCAAACTGTCATAGAATGACATTTCCACTTTAGAAACATCAATTCTTGCATGTTTTTGAAGGCCAGCATGGTTTCTTTTGAATTCGTGTTGAGTTAGTGTGAAAAGTGCAGTATATGTTCATTTTGTGCTTTTCTCGCTCAAATAGCGTTATTTTGACCTGAAAATGACGGAATATGAGTATTTTAGATTCATTTGTATTTATTTGTCAAACTGTCATAGAATGACATTTCCACTTTAGAAACATCAATTCTTGCATGTTTTTGAAGGCCAGCATGGTTTCTTTTGAATTCGTGTTGAGTTAGTGTGAAAAGTGCAGTATATGTTCATTTTGTGCTTTTCTCGCTCAAATAGCGTTATTTTGACCTGAAAATGACGGAATATGAGTATTTTAGATTCATTTGTATTTATTTGTCAAACTGTCATAGAATGACATTTCCACTTTAGAAACATCAATTCTTGCATGTTTTTGAAGGCCAGCATGGTTTCTTTTGAATTCGTGTTGAGTTAGTGTGAAAAGTGCAGTATATGTTCATTTTGTGCTTTTCTCGCTCAAATAGCGTTATTTTGACCTGAAAATGACGGAATATGAGTATTTTAGATTCATTTGTATTTATTTGTCAAACTGTCATAGAATGACATTTCCACTTTAGAAACATCAATTCTTGCATGTTTTTGAAGGCCAGCATGGTTTCTTTTGAATTCGTGTTGAGTTAGTGTGAAAAGTGCAGTATATGTTCATTTTGTGCTTTTCTCGCTCAAATGGCGTTATTTTGACCTGAAAATGACGGAATATGAGTATTTTAGATTCATTTGTATTTATTTGTCAAACTGTCATAGAATGACATTTCCACTTTAGAAACATCAATTCTTGCATGTTTTTGAAGGCCAGCATGGTTTCTTTTGAATTCGTGTTGAGTTAGTGTGAAAAGTGCAGTATATGTTCATTTTGTGCTTTTCTCGCTCAAATAGCGTTATTTTGAGCGGAAAATGACAGTATGTGCTTATTTCAGATTCATGTGTTTTTATGTATCAAACTGTGTGAGAATGACAATTTCACTGTAGAAACATCAAGTCTTGCATGTTTTTGAAGGCCAGCATGGTTTCTTTTGAATTCGTGTTGAGTTAGTGTGAAAAGTGCAGTATATGTTCATTTTGTGCTTTTCTCGCTCAAATAGCGTTATTTTGACCTGAAAATGACGGAATATGAGTATTTTAGATTCATTTGCATTTATTTGTCAAACTGTCATAGAATGACATTTCCACTTTAGAAACATCAATTCTTGCATGTTTTTGAAGGCCAGCATGGTTTCTTTTGAATTCGTGTTGAGTTAGTGTGAAAAGTGCAGTATATGTTCATTTTGTGCTTTTCTCGCTCAAATAGCGTTATTTTGACCTGAAAATGACGGAATATGAGTATTTTAGATTCATTTGTATTTATTTGTCAAACTGTCATAGAATGACATTTCCACTTTAGAAACATCAATTCTTGCATGTTTTTGAAGGCCAGCATGGTTTCTTTTGAATTCGTGTTGAGTTAGTGTGAAAAGTGCAGTATATGTTCATTTTGTGCTTTTCTCGCTCAAATAGCGTTATTTTGACCTGAAAATGACGGAATATGAGTATTTTAGATTCATTTGTATTTATTTGTCAAACTGTCATAGAATGACATTTCCACTTTAGAAACATCAATTCTTGCATGTTTTTGAAGGCCAGCATGGTTTCTTTTGAATTCGTGTTGAGTTAGTGTGAAAAGTGCAGTATATGTTCATTTTGTGCTTTTCTCGCTCAAATAGCGTTATTTTGACCTGAAAATGACGGAATATGAGTATTTTAGATTCATTTGTATTTATTTGTCAAACTGTCATAGAATGACATTTCCACTTTAGAAACATCAATTCTTGCATGTTTTTGAAGGCCAGCATGGTTTCTTTTGAATTCGTGTTGAGTTAGTGTGAAAAGTGCAGTATATGTTCATTTTGTGCTTTTCTCGCTCAAATAGCGTTATTTTGACCTGAAAATGACGGAATATGAGTATTTTAGATTCATTTGTATTTATTTGTCAAACTGTCATAGAATGACATTTCCACTTTAGAAACATCAATTCTTGCATGTTTTTGAAGGCCAGCATGGTTTCTTTTGAATTCGTGTTGAGTTAGTGTGAAAAGTGCAGTATATGTTCATTTTGTGCTTTTCTCGCTCAAATAGCGTTATTTTGACCTGAAAATGACGGAATATGAGTATTTTAGATTCATTTGTATTTATTTGTCAAACTGTCATAGAATGACATTTCCACTTTAGAAACATCAATTCTTGCATGTTTTTGAAGGCCAGCATGGTTTCTTTTGAATTCGTGTTGAGTTAGTGTGAAAAGTGCAGTATATGTTCATTTTGTGCTTTTCTCGCTCAAATAGCGTTATTTTGACCTGAAAATGACGGAATATGAGTATTTTAGATTCATTTGTATTTATTTGTCAAACTGTCATAGAATGACATTTCCACTTTAGAAACATCAATTCTTGCATGTTTTTGAAGGCCAGCATGGTTTCTTTTGAATTCGTGTTGAGTTAGTGTGAAAAGTGCAGTATATGTTCATTTTGTGCTTTTCTCGCTCAAATAGCGTTATTTTGAGCGGAAAATGACAGTATGTGCTTATTTCAGATTCATGTGTTTTTATGTATCAAACTGTGTGAGAATGACAATTTCACTGTAGAAACATCAAGTCTTGCATGTTTTTGAAGGCCAGCATGGTTTCTTTTGAATTCGTGTTGAGTTAGTGTGAAAAGTGCAGTATATGTTCATTTTGTGCTTTTCTCGCTCAAATAGCGTTATTTTGACCTGAAAATGACGGAATATGAGTATTTTAGATTCATTTGTATTTATTTGTCAAACTGTCATAGAATGACATTTCCACTTTAGAAACATCAATTCTTGCATGTTTTTGAAGGCCAGCATGGTTTCTTTTGAATTCGTGTTGAGTTAGTGTGAAAAGTGCAGTATATGTTCATTTTGTGCTTTTCTCGCTCAAATAGCGTTATTTTGACCTGAAAATGACGGAATATGAGTATTTTAGATTCATTTGTATTTATTTGTCAAACTGTCATAGAATGACATTTCCACTTTAGAAACATCAATTCTTGCATGTTTTTGAAGGCCAGCATGGTTTCTTTTGAATTCGTGTTGAGTTAGTGTGAAAAGTGCAGTATATGTTCATTTTGTGCTTTTCTCGCTCAAATAGCGTTATTTTGACCTGAAAATGACGGAATATGAGTATTTTAGATTCATTTGTATTTATTTGTCAAACTGTCATAGAATGACATTTCCACTTTAGAAACATCAATTCTTGCATGTTTTTGAAGGCCAGCATGGTTTCTTTTGAATTCGTGTTGAGTTAGTGTGAAAAGTGCAGTATATGTTCATTTTGTGCTTTTCTCGCTCAAATAGCGTTATTTTGACCTGAAAATGACGGAATATGAGTATTTTAGATTCATTTGTATTTATTTGTCAAACTGTCATAGAATGACATTTCCACTTTAGAAACATCAATTCTTGCATGTTTTTGAAGGCCAGCATGGTTTCTTTTGAATTCGTGTTGAGTTAGTGTGAAAAGTGCAGTATATGTTCATTTTGTGCTTTTCTCGCTCAAATAGCGTTATTTTGACCTGAAAATGACGGAATATGAGTATTTTAGATTCATTTGTATTTATTTGTCAAACTGTCATAGAATGACATTTCCACTTTAGAAACATCAATTCTTGCATGTTTTTGAAGGCCAGCATGGTTTCTTTTGAATTCGTGTTGAGTTAGTGTGAAAAGTGCAGTATATGTTCATTTTGTGCTTTTCTCGCTCAAATAGCGTTATTTTGACCTGAAAATGACGGAATATGAGTATTTTAGATTCATTTGTATTTATTTGTCAAACTGTCATAGAATGACATTTCCACTTTAGAAACATCAATTCTTGCATGTTTTTGAAGGCCAGCATGGTTTCTTTTGAATTCGTGTTGAGTTAGTGTGAAAAGTGCAGTATATGTTCATTTTGTGCTTTTCTCGCTCAAATAGCGTTATTTTGACCTGAAAATGACGGAATATGAGTATTTTAGATTCATTTGTATTTATTTGTCAAACTGTCATAGAATGACATTTCCACTTTAGAAACATCAATTCTTGCATGTTTTTGAAGGCCAGCATGGTTTCTTTTGAATTCGTGTTGAGTTAGTGTGAAAAGTGCAGTATATGTTCATTTTGTGCTTTTCTCGCTCAAATAGCGTTATTTTGACCTGAAAATGACGGAATATGAGTATTTTAGATTCATTTGTATTTATTTGTCAAACTGTCATAGAATGACATTTCCACTTTAGAAACATCAATTCTTGCATGTTTTTGAAGGCCAGCATGGTTTCTTTTGAATTCGTGTTGAGTTAGTGTGAAAAGTGCAGTATATGTTCATTTTGTGCTTTTCTCGCTCAAATAGCGTTATTTTGACCTGAAAATGACGGAATATGAGTATTTTAGATTCATTTGTATTTATTTGTCAAACTGTCATAGAATGACATTTCCACTTTAGAAACATCAATTCTTGCATGTTTTTGAAGGCCAGCATGGTTTCTTTTGAATTCGTGTTGAGTTAGTGTGAAAAGTGCAGTATATGTTCATTTTGTGCTTTTCTCGCTCAAATAGCGTTATTTTGACCTGAAAATGACGGAATATGAGTATTTTAGATTCATTTGTATTTATTTGTCAAACTGTCATAGAATGACATTTCCACTTTAGAAACATCAATTCTTGCATGTTTTTGAAGGCCAGCATGGTTTCTTTTGAATTCGTGTTGAGTTAGTGTGAAAAGTGCAGTATATGTTCATTTTGTGCTTTTCTCGCTCAAATAGCGTTATTTTGAGCGGAAAATGACAGTATGTGCTTATTTCAGATTCATGTGTTTTTATGTATCAAACTGTGTGAGAATGACAATTTCACTGTAGAAACATCAAGTCTTGCATGTTTTTGAAGGCCAGCATGGTTTCTTTTGAATTCGTGTTGAGTTAGTGTGAAAAGTGCAGTATATGTTCATTTTGTGCTTTTCTCGCTCAAATAGCGTTATTTTGACCTGAAAATGACGGAATATGAGTATTTTAGATTCATTTGTATTTATTTGTCAAACTGTCATAGAATGACATTTCCACTTTAGAAACATCAATTCTTGCATGTTTTTGAAGGCCAGCATGGTTTCTTTTGAATTCGTGTTGAGTTAGTGTGAAAAGTGCAGTATATGTTCATTTTGTGCTTTTCTCGCTCAAATAGCGTTATTTTGACCTGAAAATGACGGAATATGAGTATTTTAGATTCATTTGTATTTATTTGTCAAACTGTCATAGAATGACATTTCCACTTTAGAAACATCAATTCTTGCATGTTTTTGAAGGCCAGCATGGTTTCTTTTGAATTCGTGTTGAGTTAGTGTGAAAAGTGCAGTATATGTTCATTTTGTGCTTTTCTCGCTCAAATAGCGTTATTTTGACCTGAAAATGACGGAATATGAGTATTTTAGATTCATTTGTATTTATTTGTCAAACTGTCATAGAATGACATTTCCACTTTAGAAACATCAATTCTTGCATGCTTTTGAAGGCCAGCATGGTTTCTTTTGAATTCGTGTTGAGTTAGTGTGAAAAGTGCAGTATATGTTCATTTTGTGCTTTTCTCGCTCAAATAGCGTTATTTTGAGCGGAAAATGACAGTATGTGCTTATTTCAGATTCATGTGTTTTTATGTATCAAACTGTGTGAGAATGACAATTTCACTGTAGAAACATCAAGTCTTGCATGTTTTTGAAGGCCAGCATGGTTTCTTTTGAATTCGTGTTGAGTTAGTGTGAAAAGTGCAGTATATGTTCATTTTGTGCTTTTCTCGCTCAAATAGCGTTATTTTGACCTGAAAATGACGGAATATGAGTATTTTAGATTCATTTGTATTTATTTGTCAAACTGTCATAGAATGACATTTCCACTTTAGAAACATCAATTCTTGCATGTTTTTGAAGGCCAGCATGGTTTCTTTTGAATTCGTGTTGAGTTAGTGTGAAAAGTGCAGTATATGTTCATTTTGTGCTTTTCTCGCTCAAATAGCGTTATTTTGACCTGAAAATGACGGAATATGAGTATTTTAGATTCATTTGTATTTATTTGTCAAACTGTCATAGAATGACATTTCCACTTTAGAAACATCAATTCTTGCATGTTTTTGAAGGCCAGCATGGTTTCTTTTGAATTCGTGTTGAGTTAGTGTGAAAAGTGCAGTATATGTTCATTTTGTGCTTTTCTCGCTCAAATAGCGTTATTTTGACCTGAAAATGACGGAATATGAGTATTTTAGATTCATTTGTATTTATTTGTCAAACTGTCATAGAATGACATTTCCACTTTAGAAACATCAATTCTTGCATGTTTTTGAAGGCCAGCATGGTTTCTTTTGAATTCGTGTTGAGTTAGTGTGAAAAGTGCAGTATATGTTCATTTTGTGCTTTTCTCGCTCAAATAGCGTTATTTTGACCTGAAAATGACGGAATATGAGTATTTTAGATTCATTTGTATTTATTTGTCAAACTGTCATAGAATGACATTTCCACTTTAGAAACATCAATTCTTGCATGTTTTTGAAGGCCAGCATGGTTTCTTTTGAATTCGTGTTGAGTTAGTGTGAAAAGTGCAGTATATGTTCATTTTGTGCTTTTCTCGCTCAAATAGCGTTATTTTGACCTGAAAATGACGGAATATGAGTATTTTAGATTCATTTGTATTTATTTGTCAAACTGTCATAGAATGACATTTCCACTTTAGAAACATCAATTCTTGCATGTTTTTGAAGGCCAGCATGGTTTCTTTTGAATTCGTGTTGAGTTAGTGTGAAAAGTGCAGTATATGTTCATTTTGTGCTTTTCTCGCTCAAATAGCGTTATTTTGACCTGAAAATGACGGAATATGAGTATTTTAGATTCATTTGTATTTATTTGTCAAACTGTCATAGAATGACATTTCCACTTTAGAAACATCAATTCTTGCATGTTTTTGAAGGCCAGCATGGTTTCTTTTGAATTCGTGTTGAGTTAGTGTGAAAAGTGCAGTATATGTTCATTTTGTGCTTTTCTCGCTCAAATAGCGTTATTTTGAGCGGAAAATGACAGTATGTGCTTATTTCAGATTCATGTGTTTTTATGTATCAAACTGTGTGAGAATGACAATTTCACTGTAGAAACATCAAGTCTTGCATGTTTTTGAAGGCCAGCATGGTTTCTTTTGAATTCGTGTTGAGTTAGTGTGAAAAGTGCAGTATATGTTCATTTTGTGCTTTTCTCGCTCAAATAGCGTTATTTTGACCTGAAAATGACGGAATATGAGTATTTTAGATTCATTTGTATTTATTTGTCAAACTGTCATAGAATGACATTTCCACTTTAGAAACATCAATTCTTGCATGTTTTTGAAGGCCAGCATGGTTTCTTTTGAATTCGTGTTGAGTTAGTGTGAAAAGTGCAGTATATGTTCATTTTGTGCTTTTCTCGCTCAAATAGCGTTATTTTGACCTGAAAATGACGGAATATGAGTATTTTAGATTCATTTGTATTTATTTGTCAAACTGTCATAGAATGACATTTCCACTTTAGAAACATCAATTCTTGCATGTTTTTGAAGGCCAGCATGGTTTCTTTTGAATTCGTGTTGAGTTAGTGTGAAAAGTGCAGTATATGTTCATTTTGTGCTTTTCTCGCTCAAATAGCGTTATTTTGAGCGGAAAATGACAGTATGTGCTTATTTCAGATTCATGTGTTTTTATGTATCAAACTGTGTGAGAATGACAATTTCACTGTAGAAACATCAAGTCTTGCATGTTTTTGAAGGCCAGCATGGTTTCTTTTGAATTCGTGTTGAGTTAGTGTGAAAAGTGCAGTATATGTTCATTTTGTGCTTTTCTCGCTCAAATAGCGTTATTTTGACCTGAAAATGACGGAATATGAGTATTTTAGATTCATTTGTATTTATTTGTCAAACTGTCATAGAATGACATTTCCACTTTAGAAACATCAATTCTTGCATGTTTTTGAAGGCCAGCATGGTTTCTTTTGAATTCGTGTTGAGTTAGTGTGAAAAGTGCAGTATATGTTCATTTTGTGCTTTTCTCGCTCAAATAGCGTTATTTTGACCTGAAAATGACGGAATATGAGTATTTTAGATTCATTTGTATTTATTTGTCAAACTGTCATAGAATGACATTTCCACTTTAGAAACATCAATTCTTGCATGTTTTTGAAGGCCAGCATGGTTTCTTTTGAATTCGTGTTGAGTTAGTGTGAAAAGTGCAGTATATGTTCATTTTGTGCTTTTCTCGCTCAAATAGCGTTATTTTGACCTGAAAATGACGGAATATGAGTATTTTAGATTCATTTGTATTTATTTGTCAAACTGTCATAGAATGACATTTCCACTTTAGAAACATCAATTCTTGCATGTTTTTGAAGGCCAGCATGGTTTCTTTTGAATTCGTGTTGAGTTAGTGTGAAAAGTGCAGTATATGTTCATTTTGTGCTTTTCTCGCTCAAATAGCGTTATTTTGACCTGAAAATGACGGAATATGAGTATTTTAGATTCATTTGTATTTATTTGTCAAACTGTCATAGAATGACATTTCCACTTTAGAAACATCAATTCTTGCATGCTTTTGAAGGCCAGCATGGTTTCTTTTGAATTCGTGTTGAGTTAGTGTGAAAAGTGCAGTATATGTTCATTTTGTGCTTTTCTCGCTCAAATAGCGTTATTTTGAGCGGAAAATGACAGTATGTGCTTATTTCAGATTCATGTGTTTTTATGTATCAAACTGTGTGAGAATGACAATTTCACTGTAGAAACATCAAGTCTTGCATGTTTTTGAAGGCCAGCATGGTTTCTTTTGAATTCGTGTTGAGTTAGTGTGAAAAGTGCAGTATATGTTCATTTTGTGCTTTTCTCGCTCAAATAGCGTTATTTTGACCTGAAAATGACGGAATATGAGTATTTTAGATTCATTTGTATTTATTTGTCAAACTGTCATAGAATGACATTTCCACTTTAGAAACATCAATTCTTGCATGTTTTTGAAGGCCAGCATGGTTTCTTTTGAATTCGTGTTGAGTTAGTGTGAAAAGTGCAGTATATGTTCATTTTGTGCTTTTCTCGCTCAAATAGCGTTATTTTGACCTGAAAATGACGGAATATGAGTATTTTAGATTCATTTGTATTTATTTGTCAAACTGTCATAGAATGACATTTCCACTTTAGAAACATCAATTCTTGCATGTTTTTGAAGGCCAGCATGGTTTCTTTTGAATTCGTGTTGAGTTAGTGTGAAAAGTGCAGTATATGTTCATTTTGTGCTTTTCTCGCTCAAATAGCGTTATTTTGAGCGGAAAATGACAGTATGTGCTTATTTCAGATTCATGTGTTTTTATGTATCAAACTGTGTGAGAATGACAATTTCACTGTAGAAACATCAAGTCTTGCATGTTTTTGAAGGCCAGCATGGTTTCTTTTGAATTCGTGTTGAGTTAGTGTGAAAAGTGCAGTATATGTTCATTTTGTGCTTTTCTCGCTCAAATAGCGTTATTTTGACCTGAAAATGACGGAATATGAGTATTTTAGATTCATTTGTATTTATTTGTCAAACTGTCATAGAATGACATTTCCACTTTAGAAACATCAATTCTTGCATGTTTTTGAAGGCCAGCATGGTTTCTTTTGAATTCGTGTTGAGTTAGTGTGAAAAGTGCAGTATATGTTCATTTTGTGCTTTTCTCGCTCAAATAGCGTTATTTTGACCTGAAAATGACGGAATATGAGTATTTTAGATTCATTTGTATTTATTTGTCAAACTGTCATAGAATGACATTTCCACTTTAGAAACATCAATTCTTGCATGTTTTTGAAGGCCAGCATGGTTTCTTTTGAATTCGTGTTGAGTTAGTGTGAAAAGTGCAGTATATGTTCATTTTGTGCTTTTCTCGCTCAAATAGCGTTATTTTGACCTGAAAATGACGGAATATGAGTATTTTAGATTCATTTGTATTTATTTGTCAAACTGTCATAGAATGACATTTCCACTTTAGAAACATCAATTCTTGCATGCTTTTGAAGGCCAGCATGGTTTCTTTTGAATTCGTGTTGAGTTAGTGTGAAAAGTGCAGTATATGTTCATTTTGTGCTTTTCTCGCTCAAATAGCGTTATTTTGAGCGGAAAATGACAGTATGTGCTTATTTCAGATTCATGTGTTTTTATGTATCAAACTGTGTGAGAATGACAATTTCACTGTAGAAACATCAAGTCTTGCATGTTTTTGAAGGCCAGCATGGTTTCTTTTGAATTCGTGTTGAGTTAGTGTGAAAAGTGCAGTATATGTTCATTTTGTGCTTTTCTCGCTCAAATAGCGTTATTTTGACCTGAAAATGACGGAATATGAGTATTTTAGATTCATTTGTATTTATTTGTCAAACTGTCATAGAATGACATTTCCACTTTAGAAACATCAATTCTTGCATGTTTTTGAAGGCCAGCATGGTTTCTTTTGAATTCGTGTTGAGTTAGTGTGAAAAGTGCAGTATATGTTCATTTTGTGCTTTTCTCGCTCAAATAGCGTTATTTTGACCTGAAAATGACGGAATATGAGTATTTTAGATTCATTTGTATTTATTTGTCAAACTGTCATAGAATGACATTTCCACTTTAGAAACATCAATTCTTGCATGTTTTTGAAGGCCAGCATGGTTTCTTTTGAATTCGTGTTGAGTTAGTGTGAAAAGTGCAGTATATGTTCATTTTGTGCTTTTCTCGCTCAAATAGCGTTATTTTGACCTGAAAATGACGGAATATGAGTATTTTAGATTCATTTGTATTTATTTGTCAAACTGTCATAGAATGACATTTCCACTTTAGAAACATCAATTCTTGCATGTTTTTGAAGGCCAGCATGGTTTCTTTTGAATTCGTGTTGAGTTAGTGTGAAAAGTGCAGTATATGTTCATTTTGTGCTTTTCTCGCTCAAATAGCGTTATTTTGACCTGAAAATGACGGAATATGAGTATTTTAGATTCATTTGTATTTATTTGTCAAACTGTCATAGAATGACATTTCCACTTTAGAAACATCAATTCTTGCATGTTTTTGAAGGCCAGCATGGTTTCTTTTGAATTCGTGTTGAGTTAGTGTGAAAAGTGCAGTATATGTTCATTTTGTGCTTTTCTCGCTCAAATAGCGTTATTTTGACCTGAAAATGACGGAATATGAGTATTTTAGATTCATTTGTATTTATTTGTCAAACTGTCATAGAATGACATTTCCACTTTAGAAACATCAATTCTTGCATGTTTTTGAAGGCCAGCATGGTTTCTTTTGAATTCGTGTTGAGTTAGTGTGAAAAGTGCAGTATATGTTCATTTTGTGCTTTTCTCGCTCAAATAGCGTTATTTTGACCTGAAAATGACGGAATATGAGTATTTTAGATTCATTTGTATTTATTTGTCAAACTGTCATAGAATGACATTTCCACTTTAGAAACATCAATTCTTGCATGCTTTTGAAGGCCAGCATGGTTTCTTTTGAATTCGTGTTGAGTTAGTGTGAAAAGTGCAGTATATGTTCATTTTGTGCTTTTCTCGCTCAAATAGCGTTATTTTGAGCGGAAAATGACAGTATGTGCTTATTTCAGATTCATGTGTTTTTATGTATCAAACTGTGTGAGAATGACAATTTCACTGTAGAAACATCAAGTCTTGCATGTTTTTGAAGGCCAGCATGGTTTCTTTTGAATTCGTGTTGAGTTAGTGTGAAAAGTGCAGTATATGTTCATTTTGTGCTTTTCTCGCTCAAATAGCGTTATTTTGACCTGAAAATGACGGAATATGAGTATTTTAGATTCATTTGTATTTATTTGTCAAACTGTCATAGAATGACATTTCCACTTTAGAAACATCAATTCTTGCATGTTTTTGAAGGCCAGCATGGTTTCTTTTGAATTCGTGTTGAGTTAGTGTGAAAAGTGCAGTATATGTTCATTTTGTGCTTTTCTCGCTCAAATAGCGTTATTTTGACCTGAAAATGACGGAATATGAGTATTTTAGATTCATTTGTATTTATTTGTCAAACTGTCATAGAATGACATTTCCACTTTAGAAACATCAATTCTTGCATGTTTTTGAAGGCCAGCATGGTTTCTTTTGAATTCGTGTTGAGTTAGTGTGAAAAGTGCAGTATATGTTCATTTTGTGCTTTTCTCGCTCAAATAGCGTTATTTTGAGCGGAAAATGACAGTATGTGCTTATTTCAGATTCATGTGTTTTTATGTATCAAACTGTGTGAGAATGACAATTTCACTGTAGAAACATCAAGTCTTGCATGTTTTTGAAGGCCAGCATGGTTTCTTTTGAATTCGTGTTGAGTTAGTGTGAAAAGTGCAGTATATGTTCATTTTGTGCTTTTCTCGCTCAAATAGCGTTATTTTGACCTGAAAATGACGGAATATGAGTATTTTAGATTCATTTGTATTTATTTGTCAAACTGTCATAGAATGACATTTCCACTTTAGAAACATCAATTCTTGCATGTTTTTGAAGGCCAGCATGGTTTCTTTTGAATTCGTGTTGAGTTAGTGTGAAAAGTGCAGTATATGTTCATTTTGTGCTTTTCTCGCTCAAATAGCGTTATTTTGACCTGAAAATGACGGAATATGAGTATTTTAGATTCATTTGTATTTATTTGTCAAACTGTCATAGAATGACATTTCCACTTTAGAAACATCAATTCTTGCATGTTTTTGAAGGCCAGCATGGTTTCTTTTGAATTCGTGTTGAGTTAGTGTGAAAAGTGCAGTATATGTTCATTTTGTGCTTTTCTCGCTCAAATAGCGTTATTTTGACCTGAAAATGACGGAATATGAGTATTTTAGATTCATTTGTATTTATTTGTCAAACTGTCATAGAATGACATTTCCACTTTAGAAACATCAATTCTTGCATGTTTTTGAAGGCCAGCATGGTTTCTTTTGAATTCGTGTTGAGTTAGTGTGAAAAGTGCAGTATATGTTCATTTTGTGCTTTTCTCGCTCAAATAGCGTTATTTTGACCTGAAAATGACGGAATATGAGTATTTTAGATTCATTTGTATTTATTTGTCAAACTGTCATAGAATGACATTTCCACTTTAGAAACATCAATTCTTGCATGCTTTTGAAGGCCAGCATGGTTTCTTTTGAATTCGTGTTGAGTTAGTGTGAAAAGTGCAGTATATGTTCATTTTGTGCTTTTCTCGCTCAAATAGCGTTATTTTGAGCGGAAAATGACAGTATGTGCTTATTTCAGATTCATGTGTTTTTATGTATCAAACTGTGTGAGAATGACAATTTCACTGTAGAAACATCAAGTCTTGCATGTTTTTGAAGGCCAGCATGGTTTCTTTTGAATTCGTGTTGAGTTAGTGTGAAAAGTGCAGTATATGTTCATTTTGTGCTTTTCTCGCTCAAATAGCGTTATTTTGACCTGAAAATGACGGAATATGAGTATTTTAGATTCATTTGTATTTATTTGTCAAACTGTCATAGAATGACATTTCCACTTTAGAAACATCAATTCTTGCATGTTTTTGAAGGCCAGCATGGTTTCTTTTGAATTCGTGTTGAGTTAGTGTGAAAAGTGCAGTATATGTTCATTTTGTGCTTTTCTCGCTCAAATAGCGTTATTTTGACCTGAAAATGACGGAATATGAGTATTTTAGATTCATTTGTATTTATTTGTCAAACTGTCATAGAATGACATTTCCACTTTAGAAACATCAATTCTTGCATGTTTTTGAAGGCCAGCATGGTTTCTTTTGAATTCGTGTTGAGTTAGTGTGAAAAGTGCAGTATATGTTCATTTTGTGCTTTTCTCGCTCAAATAGCGTTATTTTGACCTGAAAATGACGGAATATGAGTATTTTAGATTCATTTGTATTTATTTGTCAAACTGTCATAGAATGACATTTCCACTTTAGAAACATCAATTCTTGCATGTTTTTGAAGGCCAGCATGGTTTCTTTTGAATTCGTGTTGAGTTAGTGTGAAAAGTGCAGTATATGTTCATTTTGTGCTTTTCTCGCTCAAATAGCGTTATTTTGACCTGAAAATGACGGAATATGAGTATTTTAGATTCATTTGTATTTATTTGTCAAACTGTCATAGAATGACATTTCCACTTTAGAAACATCAATTCTTGCATGTTTTTGAAGGCCAGCATGGTTTCTTTTGAATTCGTGTTGAGTTAGTGTGAAAAGTGCAGTATATGTTCATTTTGTGCTTTTCTCGCTCAAATAGCGTTATTTTGACCTGAAAATGACGGAATATGAGTATTTTAGATTCATTTGTATTTATTTGTCAAACTGTCATAGAATGACATTTCCACTTTAGAAACATCAATTCTTGCATGTTTTTGAAGGCCAGCATGGTTTCTTTTGAATTCGTGTTGAGTTAGTGTGAAAAGTGCAGTATATGTTCATTTTGTGCTTTTCTCGCTCAAATAGCGTTATTTTGACCTGAAAATGACGGAATATGAGTATTTTAGATTCATTTGTATTTATTTGTCAAACTGTCATAGAATGACATTTCCACTTTAGAAACATCAATTCTTGCATGCTTTTGAAGGCCAGCATGGTTTCTTTTGAATTCGTGTTGAGTTAGTGTGAAAAGTGCAGTATATGTTCATTTTGTGCTTTTCTCGCTCAAATAGCGTTATTTTGAGCGGAAAATGACAGTATGTGCTTATTTCAGATTCATGTGTTTTTATGTATCAAACTGTGTGAGAATGACAATTTCACTGTAGAAACATCAAGTCTTGCATGTTTTTGAAGGCCAGCATGGTTTCTTTTGAATTCGTGTTGAGTTAGTGTGAAAAGTGCAGTATATGTTCATTTTGTGCTTTTCTCGCTCAAATAGCGTTATTTTGACCTGAAAATGACGGAATATGAGTATTTTAGATTCATTTGTATTTATTTGTCAAACTGTCATAGAATGACATTTCCACTTTAGAAACATCAATTCTTGCATGTTTTTGAAGGCCAGCATGGTTTCTTTTGAATTCGTGTTGAGTTAGTGTGAAAAGTGCAGTATATGTTCATTTTGTGCTTTTCTCGCTCAAATAGCGTTATTTTGACCTGAAAATGACGGAATATGAGTATTTTAGATTCATTTGTATTTATTTGTCAAACTGTCATAGAATGACATTTCCACTTTAGAAACATCAATTCTTGCATGTTTTTGAAGGCCAGCATGGTTTCTTTTGAATTCGTGTTGAGTTAGTGTGAAAAGTGCAGTATATGTTCATTTTGTGCTTTTCTCGCTCAAATAGCGTTATTTTGACCTGAAAATGACGGAATATGAGTATTTTAGATTCATTTGTATTTATTTGTCAAACTGTCATAGAATGACATTTCCACTTTAGAAACATCAATTCTTGCATGTTTTTGAAGGCCAGCATGGTTTCTTTTGAATTCGTGTTGAGTTAGTGTGAAAAGTGCAGTATATGTTCATTTTGTGCTTTTCTCGCTCAAATAGCGTTATTTTGACCTGAAAATGACGGAATATGAGTATTTTAGATTCATTTGTATTTATTTGTCAAACTGTCATAGAATGACATTTCCACTTTAGAAACATCAATTCTTGCATGTTTTTGAAGGCCAGCATGGTTTCTTTTGAATTCGTGTTGAGTTAGTGTGAAAAGTGCAGTATATGTTCATTTTGTGCTTTTCTCGCTCAAATAGCGTTATTTTGACCTGAAAATGACGGAATATGAGTATTTTAGATTCATTTGTATTTATTTGTCAAACTGTCATAGAATGACATTTCCACTTTAGAAACATCAATTCTTGCATGTTTTTGAAGGCCAGCATGGTTTCTTTTGAATTCGTGTTGAGTTAGTGTGAAAAGTGCAGTATATGTTCATTTTGTGCTTTTCTCGCTCAAATAGCGTTATTTTGACCTGAAAATGACGGAATATGAGTATTTTAGATTCATTTGTATTTATTTGTCAAACTGTCATAGAATGACATTTCCACTTTAGAAACATCAATTCTTGCATGCTTTTGAAGGCCAGCATGGTTTCTTTTGAATTCGTGTTGAGTTAGTGTGAAAAGTGCAGTATATGTTCATTTTGTGCTTTTCTCGCTCAAATAGCGTTATTTTGAGCGGAAAATGACAGTATGTGCTTATTTCAGATTCATGTGTTTTTATGTATCAAACTGTGTGAGAATGACAATTTCACTGTAGAAACATCAAGTCTTGCATGTTTTTGAAGGCCAGCATGGTTTCTTTTGAATTCGTGTTGAGTTAGTGTGAAAAGTGCAGTATATGTTCATTTTGTGCTTTTCTCGCTCAAATAGCGTTATTTTGACCTGAAAATGACGGAATATGAGTATTTTAGATTCATTTGTATTTATTTGTCAAACTGTCATAGAATGACATTTCCACTTTAGAAACATCAATTCTTGCATGTTTTTGAAGGCCAGCATGGTTTCTTTTGAATTCGTGTTGAGTTAGTGTGAAAAGTGCAGTATATGTTCATTTTGTGCTTTTCTCGCTCAAATAGCGTTATTTTGACCTGAAAATGACGGAATATGAGTATTTTAGATTCATTTGTATTTATTTGTCAAACTGTCATAGAATGACATTTCCACTTTAGAAACATCAATTCTTGCATGTTTTTGAAGGCCAGCATGGTTTCTTTTGAATTCGTGTTGAGTTAGTGTGAAAAGTGCAGTATATGTTCATTTTGTGCTTTTCTCGCTCAAATAGCGTTATTTTGACCTGAAAATGACGGAATATGAGTATTTTAGATTCATTTGTATTTATTTGTCAAACTGTCATAGAATGACATTTCCACTTTAGAAACATCAATTCTTGCATGCTTTTGAAGGCCAGCATGGTTTCTTTTGAATTCGTGTTGAGTTAGTGTGAAAAGTGCAGTATATGTTCATTTTGTGCTTTTCTCGCTCAAATAGCGTTATTTTGAGCGGAAAATGACAGTATGTGCTTATTTCAGATTCATGTGTTTTTATGTATCAAACTGTGTGAGAATGACAATTTCACTGTAGAAACATCAAGTCTTGCATGTTTTTGAAGGCCAGCATGGTTTCTTTTGAATTCGTGTTGAGTTAGTGTGAAAAGTGCAGTATATGTTCATTTTGTGCTTTTCTCGCTCAAATAGCGTTATTTTGACCTGAAAATGACGGAATATGAGTATTTTAGATTCATTTGTATTTATTTGTCAAACTGTCATAGAATGACATTTCCACTTTAGAAACATCAATTCTTGCATGTTTTTGAAGGCCAGCATGGTTTCTTTTGAATTCGTGTTGAGTTAGTGTGAAAAGTGCAGTATATGTTCATTTTGTGCTTTTCTCGCTCAAATAGCGTTATTTTGACCTGAAAATGACGGAATATGAGTATTTTAGATTCATTTGTATTTATTTGTCAAACTGTCATAGAATGACATTTCCACTTTAGAAACATCAATTCTTGCATGTTTTTGAAGGCCAGCATGGTTTCTTTTGAATTCGTGTTGAGTTAGTGTGAAAAGTGCAGTATATGTTCATTTTGTGCTTTTCTCGCTCAAATAGCGTTATTTTGAGCGGAAAATGACAGTATGTGCTTATTTCAGATTCATGTGTTTTTATGTATCAAACTGTGTGAGAATGACAATTTCACTGTAGAAACATCAAGTCTTGCATGTTTTTGAAGGCCAGCATGGTTTCTTTTGAATTCGTGTTGAGTTAGTGTGAAAAGTGCAGTATATGTTCATTTTGTGCTTTTCTCGCTCAAATAGCGTTATTTTGACCTGAAAATGACGGAATATGAGTATTTTAGATTCATTTGTATTTATTTGTCAAACTGTCATAGAATGACATTTCCACTTTAGAAACATCAATTCTTGCATGTTTTTGAAGGCCAGCATGGTTTCTTTTGAATTCGTGTTGAGTTAGTGTGAAAAGTGCAGTATATGTTCATTTTGTGCTTTTCTCGCTCAAATAGCGTTATTTTGACCTGAAAATGACGGAATATGAGTATTTTAGATTCATTTGTATTTATTTGTCAAACTGTCATAGAATGACATTTCCACTTTAGAAACATCAATTCTTGCATGTTTTTGAAGGCCAGCATGGTTTCTTTTGAATTCGTGTTGAGTTAGTGTGAAAAGTGCAGTATATGTTCATTTTGTGCTTTTCTCGCTCAAATAGCGTTATTTTGACCTGAAAATGACGGAATATGAGTATTTTAGATTCATTTGTATTTATTTGTCAAACTGTCATAGAATGACATTTCCACTTTAGAAACATCAATTCTTGCATGTTTTTGAAGGCCAGCATGGTTTCTTTTGAATTCGTGTTGAGTTAGTGTGAAAAGTGCAGTATATGTTCATTTTGTGCTTTTCTCGCTCAAATAGCGTTATTTTGACCTGAAAATGACGGAATATGAGTATTTTAGATTCATTTGTATTTATTTGTCAAACTGTCATAGAATGACATTTCCACTTTAGAAACATCAATTCTTGCATGCTTTTGAAGGCCAGCATGGTTTCTTTTGAATTCGTGTTGAGTTAGTGTGAAAAGTGCAGTATATGTTCATTTTGTGCTTTTCTCGCTCAAATAGCGTTATTTTGAGCGGAAAATGACAGTATGTGCTTATTTCAGATTCATGTGTTTTTATGTATCAAACTGTGTGAGAATGACAATTTCACTGTAGAAACATCAAGTCTTGCATGTTTTTGAAGGCCAGCATGGTTTCTTTTGAATTCGTGTTGAGTTAGTGTGAAAAGTGCAGTATATGTTCATTTTGTGCTTTTCTCGCTCAAATAGCGTTATTTTGACCTGAAAATGACGGAATATGAGTATTTTAGATTCATTTGTATTTATTTGTCAAACTGTCATAGAATGACATTTCCACTTTAGAAACATCAATTCTTGCATGTTTTTGAAGGCCAGCATGGTTTCTTTTGAATTCGTGTTGAGTTAGTGTGAAAAGTGCAGTATATGTTCATTTTGTGCTTTTCTCGCTCAAATAGCGTTATTTTGACCTGAAAATGACGGAATATGAGTATTTTAGATTCATTTGTATTTATTTGTCAAACTGTCATAGAATGACATTTCCACTTTAGAAACATCAATTCTTGCATGTTTTTGAAGGCCAGCATGGTTTCTTTTGAATTCGTGTTGAGTTAGTGTGAAAAGTGCAGTATATGTTCATTTTGTGCTTTTCTCGCTCAAATAGCGTTATTTTGACCTGAAAATGACGGAATATGAGTATTTTAGATTCATTTGTATTTATTTGTCAAACTGTCATAGAATGACATTTCCACTTTAGAAACATCAATTCTTGCATGTTTTTGAAGGCCAGCATGGTTTCTTTTGAATTCGTGTTGAGTTAGTGTGAAAAGTGCAGTATATGTTCATTTTGTGCTTTTCTCGCTCAAATAGCGTTATTTTGACCTGAAAATGACGGAATATGAGTATTTTAGATTCATTTGTATTTATTTGTCAAACTGTCATAGAATGACATTTCCACTTTAGAAACATCAATTCTTGCATGTTTTTGAAGGCCAGCATGGTTTCTTTTGAATTCGTGTTGAGTTAGTGTGAAAAGTGCAGTATATGTTCATTTTGTGCTTTTCTCGCTCAAATAGCGTTATTTTGAGCGGAAAATGACAGTATGTGCTTATTTCAGATTCATGTGTTTTTATGTATCAAACTGTGTGAGAATGACAATTTCACTGTAGAAACATCAAGTCTTGCATGTTTTTGAAGGCCAGCATGGTTTCTTTTGAATTCGTGTTGAGTTAGTGTGAAAAGTGCAGTATATGTTCATTTTGTGCTTTTCTCGCTCAAATAGCGTTATTTTGACCTGAAAATGACGGAATATGAGTATTTTAGATTCATTTGTATTTATTTGTCAAACTGTCATAGAATGACATTTCCACTTTAGAAACATCAATTCTTGCATGTTTTTGAAGGCCAGCATGGTTTCTTTTGAATTCGTGTTGAGTTAGTGTGAAAAGTGCAGTATATGTTCATTTTGTGCTTTTCTCGCTCAAATAGCGTTATTTTGACCTGAAAATGACGGAATATGAGTATTTTAGATTCATTTGTATTTATTTGTCAAACTGTCATAGAATGACATTTCCACTTTAGAAACATCAATTCTTGCATGTTTTTGAAGGCCAGCATGGTTTCTTTTGAATTCGTGTTGAGTTAGTGTGAAAAGTGCAGTATATGTTCATTTTGTGCTTTTCTCGCTCAAATAGCGTTATTTTGACCTGAAAATGACGGAATATGAGTATTTTAGATTCATTTGTATTTATTTGTCAAACTGTCATAGAATGACATTTCCACTTTAGAAACATCAATTCTTGCATGTTTTTGAAGGCCAGCATGGTTTCTTTTGAATTCGTGTTGAGTTAGTGTGAAAAGTGCAGTATATGTTCATTTTGTGCTTTTCTCGCTCAAATAGCGTTATTTTGACCTGAAAATGACGGAATATGAGTATTTTAGATTCATTTGTATTTATTTGTCAAACTGTCATAGAATGACATTTCCACTTTAGAAACATCAATTCTTGCATGTTTTTGAAGGCCAGCATGGTTTCTTTTGAATTCGTGTTGAGTTAGTGTGAAAAGTGCAGTATATGTTCATTTTGTGCTTTTCTCGCTCAAATAGCGTTATTTTGACCTGAAAATGACGGAATATGAGTATTTTAGATTCATTTGTATTTATTTGTCAAACTGTCATAGAATGACATTTCCACTTTAGAAACATCAATTCTTGCATGTTTTTGAAGGCCAGCATGGTTTCTTTTGAATTCGTGTTGAGTTAGTGTGAAAAGTGCAGTATATGTTCATTTTGTGCTTTTCTCGCTCAAATAGCGTTATTTTGACCTGAAAATGACGGAATATGAGTATTTTAGATTCATTTGTATTTATTTGTCAAACTGTCATAGAATGACATTTCCACTTTAGAAACATCAATTCTTGCATGTTTTTGAAGGCCAGCATGGTTTCTTTTGAATTCGTGTTGAGTTAGTGTGAAAAGTGCAGTATATGTTCATTTTGTGCTTTTCTCGCTCAAATAGCGTTATTTTGACCTGAAAATGACGGAATATGAGTATTTTAGATTCATTTGTATTTATTTGTCAAACTGTCATAGAATGACATTTCCACTTTAGAAACATCAATTCTTGCATGTTTTTGAAGGCCAGCATGGTTTCTTTTGAATTCGTGTTGAGTTAGTGTGAAAAGTGCAGTATATGTTCATTTTGTGCTTTTCTCGCTCAAATAGCGTTATTTTGACCTGAAAATGACGGAATATGAGTATTTTAGATTCATTTGTATTTATTTGTCAAACTGTCATAGAATGACATTTCCACTTTAGAAACATCAATTCTTGCATGTTTTTGAAGGCCAGCATGGTTTCTTTTGAATTCGTGTTGAGTTAGTGTGAAAAGTGCAGTATATGTTCATTTTGTGCTTTTCTCGCTCAAATAGCGTTATTTTGACCTGAAAATGACGGAATATGAGTATTTTAGATTCATTTGTATTTATTTGTCAAACTGTCATAGAATGACATTTCCACTTTAGAAACATCAATTCTTGCATGTTTTTGAAGGCCAGCATGGTTTCTTTTGAATTCGTGTTGAGTTAGTGTGAAAAGTGCAGTATATGTTCATTTTGTGCTTTTCTCGCTCAAATAGCGTTATTTTGAGCGGAAAATGACAGTATGTGCTTATTTCAGATTCATGTGTTTTTATGTATCAAACTGTGTGAGAATGACAATTTCACTGTAGAAACATCAAGTCTTGCATGTTTTTGAAGGCCAGCATGGTTTCTTTTGAATTCGTGTTGAGTTAGTGTGAAAAGTGCAGTATATGTTCATTTTGTGCTTTTCTCGCTCAAATAGCGTTATTTTGACCTGAAAATGACGGAATATGAGTATTTTAGATTCATTTGTATTTATTTGTCAAACTGTCATAGAATGACATTTCCACTTTAGAAACATCAATTCTTGCATGTTTTTGAAGGCCAGCATGGTTTCTTTTGAATTCGTGTTGAGTTAGTGTGAAAAGTGCAGTATATGTTCATTTTGTGCTTTTCTCGCTCAAATAGCGTTATTTTGACCTGAAAATGACGGAATATGAGTATTTTAGATTCATTTGTATTTATTTGTCAAACTGTCATAGAATGACATTTCCACTTTAGAAACATCAATTCTTGCATGTTTTTGAAGGCCAGCATGGTTTCTTTTGAATTCGTGTTGAGTTAGTGTGAAAAGTGCAGTATATGTTCATTTTGTGCTTTTCTCGCTCAAATAGCGTTATTTTGACCTGAAAATGACGGAATATGAGTATTTTAGATTCATTTGTATTTATTTGTCAAACTGTCATAGAATGACATTTCCACTTTAGAAACATCAATTCTTGCATGCTTTTGAAGGCCAGCATGGTTTCTTTTGAATTCGTGTTGAGTTAGTGTGAAAAGTGCAGTATATGTTCATTTTGTGCTTTTCTCGCTCAAATAGCGTTATTTTGAGCGGAAAATGACAGTATGTGCTTATTTCAGATTCATGTGTTTTTATGTATCAAACTGTGTGAGAATGACAATTTCACTGTAGAAACATCAAGTCTTGCATGTTTTTGAAGGCCAGCATGGTTTCTTTTGAATTCGTGTTGAGTTAGTGTGAAAAGTGCAGTATATGTTCATTTTGTGCTTTTCTCGCTCAAATAGCGTTATTTTGACCTGAAAATGACGGAATATGAGTATTTTAGATTCATTTGTATTTATTTGTCAAACTGTCATAGAATGACATTTCCACTTTAGAAACATCAATTCTTGCATGTTTTTGAAGGCCAGCATGGTTTCTTTTGAATTCGTGTTGAGTTAGTGTGAAAAGTGCAGTATATGTTCATTTTGTGCTTTTCTCGCTCAAATAGCGTTATTTTGACCTGAAAATGACGGAATATGAGTATTTTAGATTCATTTGTATTTATTTGTCAAACTGTCATAGAATGACATTTCCACTTTAGAAACATCAATTCTTGCATGTTTTTGAAGGCCAGCATGGTTTCTTTTGAATTCGTGTTGAGTTAGTGTGAAAAGTGCAGTATATGTTCATTTTGTGCTTTTCTCGCTCAAATAGCGTTATTTTGAGCGGAAAATGACAGTATGTGCTTATTTCAGATTCATGTGTTTTTATGTATCAAACTGTGTGAGAATGACAATTTCACTGTAGAAACATCAAGTCTTGCATGTTTTTGAAGGCCAGCATGGTTTCTTTTGAATTCGTGTTGAGTTAGTGTGAAAAGTGCAGTATATGTTCATTTTGTGCTTTTCTCGCTCAAATAGCGTTATTTTGACCTGAAAATGACGGAATATGAGTATTTTAGATTCATTTGTATTTATTTGTCAAACTGTCATAGAATGACATTTCCACTTTAGAAACATCAATTCTTGCATGTTTTTGAAGGCCAGCATGGTTTCTTTTGAATTCGTGTTGAGTTAGTGTGAAAAGTGCAGTATATGTTCATTTTGTGCTTTTCTCGCTCAAATAGCGTTATTTTGACCTGAAAATGACGGAATATGAGTATTTTAGATTCATTTGTATTTATTTGTCAAACTGTCATAGAATGACATTTCCACTTTAGAAACATCAATTCTTGCATGTTTTTGAAGGCCAGCATGGTTTCTTTTGAATTCGTGTTGAGTTAGTGTGAAAAGTGCAGTATATGTTCATTTTGTGCTTTTCTCGCTCAAATAGCGTTATTTTGACCTGAAAATGACGGAATATGAGTATTTTAGATTCATTTGTATTTATTTGTCAAACTGTCATAGAATGACATTTCCACTTTAGAAACATCAATTCTTGCATGTTTTTGAAGGCCAGCATGGTTTCTTTTGAATTCGTGTTGAGTTAGTGTGAAAAGTGCAGTATATGTTCATTTTGTGCTTTTCTCGCTCAAATAGCGTTATTTTGACCTGAAAATGACGGAATATGAGTATTTTAGATTCATTTGTATTTATTTGTCAAACTGTCATAGAATGACATTTCCACTTTAGAAACATCAATTCTTGCATGCTTTTGAAGGCCAGCATGGTTTCTTTTGAATTCGTGTTGAGTTAGTGTGAAAAGTGCAGTATATGTTCATTTTGTGCTTTTCTCGCTCAAATAGCGTTATTTTGAGCGGAAAATGACAGTATGTGCTTATTTCAGATTCATGTGTTTTTATGTATCAAACTGTGTGAGAATGACAATTTCACTGTAGAAACATCAAGTCTTGCATGTTTTTGAAGGCCAGCATGGTTTCTTTTGAATTCGTGTTGAGTTAGTGTGAAAAGTGCAGTATATGTTCATTTTGTGCTTTTCTCGCTCAAATAGCGTTATTTTGACCTGAAAATGACGGAATATGAGTATTTTAGATTCATTTGTATTTATTTGTCAAACTGTCATAGAATGACATTTCCACTTTAGAAACATCAATTCTTGCATGTTTTTGAAGGCCAGCATGGTTTCTTTTGAATTCGTGTTGAGTTAGTGTGAAAAGTGCAGTATATGTTCATTTTGTGCTTTTCTCGCTCAAATAGCGTTATTTTGACCTGAAAATGACGGAATATGAGTATTTTAGATTCATTTGTATTTATTTGTCAAACTGTCATAGAATGACATTTCCACTTTAGAAACATCAATTCTTGCATGTTTTTGAAGGCCAGCATGGTTTCTTTTGAATTCGTGTTGAGTTAGTGTGAAAAGTGCAGTATATGTTCATTTTGTGCTTTTCTCGCTCAAATAGCGTTATTTTGACCTGAAAATGACGGAATATGAGTATTTTAGATTCATTTGTATTTATTTGTCAAACTGTCATAGAATGACATTTCCACTTTAGAAACATCAATTCTTGCATGTTTTTGAAGGCCAGCATGGTTTCTTTTGAATTCGTGTTGAGTTAGTGTGAAAAGTGCAGTATATGTTCATTTTGTGCTTTTCTCGCTCAAATAGCGTTATTTTGACCTGAAAATGACGGAATATGAGTATTTTAGATTCATTTGTATTTATTTGTCAAACTGTCATAGAATGACATTTCCACTTTAGAAACATCAATTCTTGCATGTTTTTGAAGGCCAGCATGGTTTCTTTTGAATTCGTGTTGAGTTAGTGTGAAAAGTGCAGTATATGTTCATTTTGTGCTTTTCTCGCTCAAATAGCGTTATTTTGACCTGAAAATGACGGAATATGAGTATTTTAGATTCATTTGTATTTATTTGTCAAACTGTCATAGAATGACATTTCCACTTTAGAAACATCAATTCTTGCATGTTTTTGAAGGCCAGCATGGTTTCTTTTGAATTCGTGTTGAGTTAGTGTGAAAAGTGCAGTATATGTTCATTTTGTGCTTTTCTCGCTCAAATAGCGTTATTTTGACCTGAAAATGACGGAATATGAGTATTTTAGATTCATTTGTATTTATTTGTCAAACTGTCATAGAATGACATTTCCACTTTAGAAACATCAATTCTTGCATGTTTTTGAAGGCCAGCATGGTTTCTTTTGAATTCGTGTTGAGTTAGTGTGAAAAGTGCAGTATATGTTCATTTTGTGCTTTTCTCGCTCAAATAGCGTTATTTTGACCTGAAAATGACGGAATATGAGTATTTTAGATTCATTTGTATTTATTTGTCAAACTGTCATAGAATGACATTTCCACTTTAGAAACATCAATTCTTGCATGTTTTTGAAGGCCAGCATGGTTTCTTTTGAATTCGTGTTGAGTTAGTGTGAAAAGTGCAGTATATGTTCATTTTGTGCTTTTCTCGCTCAAATAGCGTTATTTTGACCTGAAAATGACGGAATATGAGTATTTTAGATTCATTTGTATTTATTTGTCAAACTGTCATAGAATGACATTTCCACTTTAGAAACATCAATTCTTGCATGTTTTTGAAGGCCAGCATGGTTTCTTTTGAATTCGTGTTGAGTTAGTGTGAAAAGTGCAGTATATGTTCATTTTGTGCTTTTCTCGCTCAAATAGCGTTATTTTGACCTGAAAATGACGGAATATGAGTATTTTAGATTCATTTGTATTTATTTGTCAAACTGTCATAGAATGACATTTCCACTTTAGAAACATCAATTCTTGCATGTTTTTGAAGGCCAGCATGGTTTCTTTTGAATTCGTGTTGAGTTAGTGTGAAAAGTGCAGTATATGTTCATTTTGTGCTTTTCTCGCTCAAATAGCGTTATTTTGACCTGAAAATGACGGAATATGAGTATTTTAGATTCATTTGTATTTATTTGTCAAACTGTCATAGAATGACATTTCCACTTTAGAAACATCAATTCTTGCATGTTTTTGAAGGCCAGCATGGTTTCTTTTGAATTCGTGTTGAGTTAGTGTGAAAAGTGCAGTATATGTTCATTTTGTGCTTTTCTCGCTCAAATAGCGTTATTTTGAGCGGAAAATGACAGTATGTGCTTATTTCAGATTCATGTGTTTTTATGTATCAAACTGTGTGAGAATGACAATTTCACTGTAGAAACATCAAGTCTTGCATGTTTTTGAAGGCCAGCATGGTTTCTTTTGAATTCGTGTTGAGTTAGTGTGAAAAGTGCAGTATATGTTCATTTTGTGCTTTTCTCGCTCAAATAGCGTTATTTTGACCTGAAAATGACGGAATATGAGTATTTTAGATTCATTTGTATTTATTTGTCAAACTGTCATAGAATGACATTTCCACTTTAGAAACATCAATTCTTGCATGTTTTTGAAGGCCAGCATGGTTTCTTTTGAATTCGTGTTGAGTTAGTGTGAAAAGTGCAGTATATGTTCATTTTGTGCTTTTCTCGCTCAAATAGCGTTATTTTGACCTGAAAATGACGGAATATGAGTATTTTAGATTCATTTGTATTTATTTGTCAAACTGTCATAGAATGACATTTCCACTTTAGAAACATCAATTCTTGCATGTTTTTGAAGGCCAGCATGGTTTCTTTTGAATTCGTGTTGAGTTAGTGTGAAAAGTGCAGTATATGTTCATTTTGTGCTTTTCTCGCTCAAATAGCGTTATTTTGACCTGAAAATGACGGAATATGAGTATTTTAGATTCATTTGTATTTATTTGTCAAACTGTCATAGAATGACATTTCCACTTTAGAAACATCAATTCTTGCATGTTTTTGAAGGCCAGCATGGTTTCTTTTGAATTCGTGTTGAGTTAGTGTGAAAAGTGCAGTATATGTTCATTTTGTGCTTTTCTCGCTCAAATAGCGTTATTTTGACCTGAAAATGACGGAATATGAGTATTTTAGATTCATTTGTATTTATTTGTCAAACTGTCATAGAATGACATTTCCACTTTAGAAACATCAATTCTTGCATGTTTTTGAAGGCCAGCATGGTTTCTTTTGAATTCGTGTTGAGTTAGTGTGAAAAGTGCAGTATATGTTCATTTTGTGCTTTTCTCGCTCAAATAGCGTTATTTTGACCTGAAAATGACGGAATATGAGTATTTTAGATTCATTTGTATTTATTTGTCAAACTGTCATAGAATGACATTTCCACTTTAGAAACATCAATTCTTGCATGCTTTTGAAGGCCAGCATGGTTTCTTTTGAATTCGTGTTGAGTTAGTGTGAAAAGTGCAGTATATGTTCATTTTGTGCTTTTCTCGCTCAAATAGCGTTATTTTGAGCGGAAAATGACAGTATGTGCTTATTTCAGATTCATGTGTTTTTATGTATCAAACTGTGTGAGAATGACAATTTCACTGTAGAAACATCAAGTCTTGCATGTTTTTGAAGGCCAGCATGGTTTCTTTTGAATTCGTGTTGAGTTAGTGTGAAAAGTGCAGTATATGTTCATTTTGTGCTTTTCTCGCTCAAATAGCGTTATTTTGACCTGAAAATGACGGAATATGAGTATTTTAGATTCATTTGTATTTATTTGTCAAACTGTCATAGAATGACATTTCCACTTTAGAAACATCAATTCTTGCATGTTTTTGAAGGCCAGCATGGTTTCTTTTGAATTCGTGTTGAGTTAGTGTGAAAAGTGCAGTATATGTTCATTTTGTGCTTTTCTCGCTCAAATAGCGTTATTTTGACCTGAAAATGACGGAATATGAGTATTTTAGATTCATTTGTATTTATTTGTCAAACTGTCATAGAATGACATTTCCACTTTAGAAACATCAATTCTTGCATGTTTTTGAAGGCCAGCATGGTTTCTTTTGAATTCGTGTTGAGTTAGTGTGAAAAGTGCAGTATATGTTCATTTTGTGCTTTTCTCGCTCAAATAGCGTTATTTTGACCTGAAAATGACGGAATATGAGTATTTTAGATTCATTTGTATTTATTTGTCAAACTGTCATAGAATGACATTTCCACTTTAGAAACATCAATTCTTGCATGTTTTTGAAGGCCAGCATGGTTTCTTTTGAATTCGTGTTGAGTTAGTGTGAAAAGTGCAGTATATGTTCATTTTGTGCTTTTCTCGCTCAAATAGCGTTATTTTGACCTGAAAATGACGGAATATGAGTATTTTAGATTCATTTGTATTTATTTGTCAAACTGTCATAGAATGACATTTCCACTTTAGAAACATCAATTCTTGCATGTTTTTGAAGGCCAGCATGGTTTCTTTTGAATTCGTGTTGAGTTAGTGTGAAAAGTGCAGTATATGTTCATTTTGTGCTTTTCTCGCTCAAATAGCGTTATTTTGAGCGGAAAATGACAGTATGTGCTTATTTCAGATTCATGTGTTTTTATGTATCAAACTGTGTGAGAATGACAATTTCACTGTAGAAACATCAAGTCTTGCATGTTTTTGAAGGCCAGCATGGTTTCTTTTGAATTCGTGTTGAGTTAGTGTGAAAAGTGCAGTATATGTTCATTTTGTGCTTTTCTCGCTCAAATAGCGTTATTTTGACCTGAAAATGACGGAATATGAGTATTTTAGATTCATTTGTATTTATTTGTCAAACTGTCATAGAATGACATTTCCACTTTAGAAACATCAATTCTTGCATGTTTTTGAAGGCCAGCATGGTTTCTTTTGAATTCGTGTTGAGTTAGTGTGAAAAGTGCAGTATATGTTCATTTTGTGCTTTTCTCGCTCAAATAGCGTTATTTTGACCTGAAAATGACGGAATATGAGTATTTTAGATTCATTTGTATTTATTTGTCAAACTGTCATAGAATGACATTTCCACTTTAGAAACATCAATTCTTGCATGTTTTTGAAGGCCAGCATGGTTTCTTTTGAATTCGTGTTGAGTTAGTGTGAAAAGTGCAGTATATGTTCATTTTGTGCTTTTCTCGCTCAAATAGCGTTATTTTGACCTGAAAATGACGGAATATGAGTATTTTAGATTCATTTGTATTTATTTGTCAAACTGTCATAGAATGACATTTCCACTTTAGAAACATCAATTCTTGCATGTTTTTGAAGGCCAGCATGGTTTCTTTTGAATTCGTGTTGAGTTAGTGTGAAAAGTGCAGTATATGTTCATTTTGTGCTTTTCTCGCTCAAATAGCGTTATTTTGACCTGAAAATGACGGAATATGAGTATTTTAGATTCATTTGTATTTATTTGTCAAACTGTCATAGAATGACATTTCCACTTTAGAAACATCAATTCTTGCATGTTTTTGAAGGCCAGCATGGTTTCTTTTGAATTCGTGTTGAGTTAGTGTGAAAAGTGCAGTATATGTTCATTTTGTGCTTTTCTCGCTCAAATAGCGTTATTTTGACCTGAAAATGACGGAATATGAGTATTTTAGATTCATTTGTATTTATTTGTCAAACTGTCATAGAATGACATTTCCACTTTAGAAACATCAATTCTTGCATGTTTTTGAAGGCCAGCATGGTTTCTTTTGAATTCGTGTTGAGTTAGTGTGAAAAGTGCAGTATATGTTCATTTTGTGCTTTTCTCGCTCAAATAGCGTTATTTTGACCTGAAAATGACGGAATATGAGTATTTTAGATTCATTTGTATTTATTTGTCAAACTGTCATAGAATGACATTTCCACTTTAGAAACATCAATTCTTGCATGTTTTTGAAGGCCAGCATGGTTTCTTTTGAATTCGTGTTGAGTTAGTGTGAAAAGTGCAGTATATGTTCATTTTGTGCTTTTCTCGCTCAAATAGCGTTATTTTGACCTGAAAATGACGGAATATGAGTATTTTAGATTCATTTGTATTTATTTGTCAAACTGTCATAGAATGACATTTCCACTTTAGAAACATCAATTCTTGCATGTTTTTGAAGGCCAGCATGGTTTCTTTTGAATTCGTGTTGAGTTAGTGTGAAAAGTGCAGTATATGTTCATTTTGTGCTTTTCTCGCTCAAATAGCGTTATTTTGACCTGAAAATGACGGAATATGAGTATTTTAGATTCATTTGTATTTATTTGTCAAACTGTCATAGAATGACATTTCCACTTTAGAAACATCAATTCTTGCATGTTTTTGAAGGCCAGCATGGTTTCTTTTGAATTCGTGTTGAGTTAGTGTGAAAAGTGCAGTATATGTTCATTTTGTGCTTTTCTCGCTCAAATAGCGTTATTTTGACCTGAAAATGACGGAATATGAGTATTTTAGATTCATTTGTATTTATTTGTCAAACTGTCATAGAATGACATTTCCACTTTAGAAACATCAATTCTTGCATGTTTTTGAAGGCCAGCATGGTTTCTTTTGAATTCGTGTTGAGTTAGTGTGAAAAGTGCAGTATATGTTCATTTTGTGCTTTTCTCGCTCAAATAGCGTTATTTTGACCTGAAAATGACGGAATATGAGTATTTTAGATTCATTTGTATTTATTTGTCAAACTGTCATAGAATGACATTTCCACTTTAGAAACATCAATTCTTGCATGTTTTTGAAGGCCAGCATGGTTTCTTTTGAATTCGTGTTGAGTTAGTGTGAAAAGTGCAGTATATGTTCATTTTGTGCTTTTCTCGCTCAAATAGCGTTATTTTGACCTGAAAATGACGGAATATGAGTATTTTAGATTCATTTGTATTTATTTGTCAAACTGTCATAGAATGACATTTCCACTTTAGAAACATCAATTCTTGCATGTTTTTGAAGGCCAGCATGGTTTCTTTTGAATTCGTGTTGAGTTAGTGTGAAAAGTGCAGTATATGTTCATTTTGTGCTTTTCTCGCTCAAATAGCGTTATTTTGACCTGAAAATGACGGAATATGAGTATTTTAGATTCATTTGTATTTATTTGTCAAACTGTCATAGAATGACATTTCCACTTTAGAAACATCAATTCTTGCATGTTTTTGAAGGCCAGCATGGTTTCTTTTGAATTCGTGTTGAGTTAGTGTGAAAAGTGCAGTATATGTTCATTTTGTGCTTTTCTCGCTCAAATAGCGTTATTTTGACCTGAAAATGACGGAATATGAGTATTTTAGATTCATTTGTATTTATTTGTCAAACTGTCATAGAATGACATTTCCACTTTAGAAACATCAATTCTTGCATGTTTTTGAAGGCCAGCATGGTTTCTTTTGAATTCGTGTTGAGTTAGTGTGAAAAGTGCAGTATATGTTCATTTTGTGCTTTTCTCGCTCAAATAGCGTTATTTTGACCTGAAAATGACGGAATATGAGTATTTTAGATTCATTTGTATTTATTTGTCAAACTGTCATAGAATGACATTTCCACTTTAGAAACATCAATTCTTGCATGTTTTTGAAGGCCAGCATGGTTTCTTTTGAATTCGTGTTGAGTTAGTGTGAAAAGTGCAGTATATGTTCATTTTGTGCTTTTCTCGCTCAAATAGCGTTATTTTGACCTGAAAATGACGGAATATGAGTATTTTAGATTCATTTGTATTTATTTGTCAAACTGTCATAGAATGACATTTCCACTTTAGAAACATCAATTCTTGCATGTTTTTGAAGGCCAGCATGGTTTCTTTTGAATTCGTGTTGAGTTAGTGTGAAAAGTGCAGTATATGTTCATTTTGTGCTTTTCTCGCTCAAATAGCGTTATTTTGACCTGAAAATGACGGAATATGAGTATTTTAGATTCATTTGTATTTATTTGTCAAACTGTCATAGAATGACATTTCCACTTTAGAAACATCAATTCTTGCATGTTTTTGAAGGCCAGCATGGTTTCTTTTGAATTCGTGTTGAGTTAGTGTGAAAAGTGCAGTATATGTTCATTTTGTGCTTTTCTCGCTCAAATAGCGTTATTTTGACCTGAAAATGACGGAATATGAGTATTTTAGATTCATTTGTATTTATTTGTCAAACTGTCATAGAATGACATTTCCACTTTAGAAACATCAATTCTTGCATGTTTTTGAAGGCCAGCATGGTTTCTTTTGAATTCGTGTTGAGTTAGTGTGAAAAGTGCAGTATATGTTCATTTTGTGCTTTTCTCGCTCAAATAGCGTTATTTTGACCTGAAAATGACGGAATATGAGTATTTTAGATTCATTTGTATTTATTTGTCAAACTGTCATAGAATGACATTTCCACTTTAGAAACATCAATTCTTGCATGTTTTTGAAGGCCAGCATGGTTTCTTTTGAATTCGTGTTGAGTTAGTGTGAAAAGTGCAGTATATGTTCATTTTGTGCTTTTCTCGCTCAAATAGCGTTATTTTGAGCGGAAAATGACAGTATGTGCTTATTTCAGATTCATGTGTTTTTATGTATCAAACTGTGTGAGAATGACAATTTCACTGTAGAAACATCAAGTCTTGCATGTTTTTGAAGGCCAGCATGGTTTCTTTTGAATTCGTGTTGAGTTAGTGTGAAAAGTGCAGTATATGTTCATTTTGTGCTTTTCTCGCTCAAATAGCGTTATTTTGACCTGAAAATGACGGAATATGAGTATTTTAGATTCATTTGTATTTATTTGTCAAACTGTCATAGAATGACATTTCCACTTTAGAAACATCAATTCTTGCATGTTTTTGAAGGCCAGCATGGTTTCTTTTGAATTCGTGTTGAGTTAGTGTGAAAAGTGCAGTATATGTTCATTTTGTGCTTTTCTCGCTCAAATAGCGTTATTTTGACCTGAAAATGACGGAATATGAGTATTTTAGATTCATTTGTATTTATTTGTCAAACTGTCATAGAATGACATTTCCACTTTAGAAACATCAATTCTTGCATGTTTTTGAAGGCCAGCATGGTTTCTTTTGAATTCGTGTTGAGTTAGTGTGAAAAGTGCAGTATATGTTCATTTTGTGCTTTTCTCGCTCAAATAGCGTTATTTTGACCTGAAAATGACGGAATATGAGTATTTTAGATTCATTTGTATTTATTTGTCAAACTGTCATAGAATGACATTTCCACTTTAGAAACATCAATTCTTGCATGTTTTTGAAGGCCAGCATGGTTTCTTTTGAATTCGTGTTGAGTTAGTGTGAAAAGTGCAGTATATGTTCATTTTGTGCTTTTCTCGCTCAAATAGCGTTATTTTGACCTGAAAATGACGGAATATGAGTATTTTAGATTCATTTGTATTTATTTGTCAAACTGTCATAGAATGACATTTCCACTTTAGAAACATCAATTCTTGCATGTTTTTGAAGGCCAGCATGGTTTCTTTTGAATTCGTGTTGAGTTAGTGTGAAAAGTGCAGTATATGTTCATTTTGTGCTTTTCTCGCTCAAATAGCGTTATTTTGACCTGAAAATGACGGAATATGAGTATTTTAGATTCATTTGTATTTATTTGTCAAACTGTCATAGAATGACATTTCCACTTTAGAAACATCAATTCTTGCATGTTTTTGAAGGCCAGCATGGTTTCTTTTGAATTCGTGTTGAGTTAGTGTGAAAAGTGCAGTATATGTTCATTTTGTGCTTTTCTCGCTCAAATAGCGTTATTTTGACCTGAAAATGACGGAATATGAGTATTTTAGATTCATTTGTATTTATTTGTCAAACTGTCATAGAATGACATTTCCACTTTAGAAACATCAATTCTTGCATGTTTTTGAAGGCCAGCATGGTTTCTTTTGAATTCGTGTTGAGTTAGTGTGAAAAGTGCAGTATATGTTCATTTTGTGCTTTTCTCGCTCAAATAGCGTTATTTTGACCTGAAAATGACGGAATATGAGTATTTTAGATTCATTTGTATTTATTTGTCAAACTGTCATAGAATGACATTTCCACTTTAGAAACATCAATTCTTGCATGTTTTTGAAGGCCAGCATGGTTTCTTTTGAATTCGTGTTGAGTTAGTGTGAAAAGTGCAGTATATGTTCATTTTGTGCTTTTCTCGCTCAAATAGCGTTATTTTGACCTGAAAATGACGGAATATGAGTATTTTAGATTCATTTGTATTTATTTGTCAAACTGTCATAGAATGACATTTCCACTTTAGAAACATCAATTCTTGCATGTTTTTGAAGGCCAGCATGGTTTCTTTTGAATTCGTGTTGAGTTAGTGTGAAAAGTGCAGTATATGTTCATTTTGTGCTTTTCTCGCTCAAATAGCGTTATTTTGACCTGAAAATGACGGAATATGAGTATTTTAGATTCATTTGTATTTATTTGTCAAACTGTCATAGAATGACATTTCCACTTTAGAAACATCAATTCTTGCATGTTTTTGAAGGCCAGCATGGTTTCTTTTGAATTCGTGTTGAGTTAGTGTGAAAAGTGCAGTATATGTTCATTTTGTGCTTTTCTCGCTCAAATAGCGTTATTTTGACCTGAAAATGACGGAATATGAGTATTTTAGATTCATTTGTATTTATTTGTCAAACTGTCATAGAATGACATTTCCACTTTAGAAACATCAATTCTTGCATGTTTTTGAAGGCCAGCATGGTTTTTTGAATTCGTGTTGAGTTAGTGTGAAAAGTGCAGTATATGTTCATTTTGTGCTTTTCTCGCTCAAATAGCGTTATTTTGACCTGAAAATGACGGAATATGAGTATTTTAGATTCATTTGTATTTATTTGTCAAACTGTCATAGAATGACATTTCCACTTTAGAAACATCAATTCTTGCATGTTTTTGAAGGCCAGCATGGTTTCTTTTGAATTCGTGTTGAGTTAGTGTGAAAAGTGCAGTATATGTTCATTTTGTGCTTTTCTCGCTCAAATAGCGTTATTTTGACCTGAAAATGACGGAATATGAGTATTTTAGATTCATTTGTATTTATTTGTCAAACTGTCATAGAATGACATTTCCACTTTAGAAACATCAATTCTTGCATGTTTTTGAAGGCCAGCATGGTTTCTTTTGAATTCGTGTTGAGTTAGTGTGAAAAGTGCAGTATATGTTCATTTTGTGCTTTTCTCGCTCAAATAGCGTTATTTTGACCTGAAAATGACGGAATATGAGTATTTTAGATTCATTTGTATTTATTTGTCAAACTGTCATAGAATGACATTTCCACTTTAGAAACATCAATTCTTGCATGTTTTTGAAGGCCAGCATGGTTTCTTTTGAATTCGTGTTGAGTTAGTGTGAAAAGTGCAGTATATGTTCATTTTGTGCTTTTCTCGCTCAAATAGCGTTATTTTGACCTGAAAATGACGGAATATGAGTATTTTAGATTCATTTGTATTTATTTGTCAAACTGTCATAGAATGACATTTCCACTTTAGAAACATCAATTCTTGCATGTTTTTGAAGGCCAGCATGGTTTCTTTTGAATTCGTGTTGAGTTAGTGTGAAAAGTGCAGTATATGTTCATTTTGTGCTTTTCTCGCTCAAATAGCGTTATTTTGACCTGAAAATGACGGAATATGAGTATTTTAGATTCATTTGTATTTATTTGTCAAACTGTCATAGAATGACATTTCCACTTTAGAAACATCAATTCTTGCATGTTTTTGAAGGCCAGCATGGTTTCTTTTGAATTCGTGTTGAGTTAGTGTGAAAAGTGCAGTATATGTTCATTTTGTGCTTTTCTCGCTCAAATAGCGTTATTTTGACCTGAAAATGACGGAATATGAGTATTTTAGATTCATTTGTATTTATTTGTCAAACTGTCATAGAATGACATTTCCACTTTAGAAACATCAATTCTTGCATGTTTTTGAAGGCCAGCATGGTTTTCTTTTGAATTCGTGTTGAGTTAGTGTGAAAAGTGCAGTATATGTTCATTTTGTGCTTTTCTCGCTCAAATAGCGTTATTTTGACCTGAAAATGACGGAATATGAGTATTTTAGATTCATTTGTATTTATTTGTCAAACTGTCATAGAATGACATTTCCACTTTAGAAACATCAATTCTTGCATGTTTTTGAAGGCCAGCATGGTTTCTTTTGAATTCGTGTTGAGTTAGTGTGAAAAGTGCAGTATATGTTCATTTTGTGCTTTTCTCGCTCAAATAGCGTTATTTTGACCTGAAAATGACGGAATATGAGTATTTTAGATTCATTTGTATTTATTTGTCAAACTGTCATAGAATGACATTTCCACTTTAGAAACATCAATTCTTGCATGTTTTTGAAGGCCAGCATGGTTTCTTTTGAATTCGTGTTGAGTTAGTGTGAAAAGTGCAGTATATGTTCATTTTGTGCTTTTCTCGCTCAAATAGCGTTATTTTGACCTGAAAATGACGGAATATGAGTATTTTAGATTCATTTGTATTTATTTGTCAAACTGTCATAGAATGACATTTCCACTTTAGAAACATCAATTCTTGCATGTTTTTGAAGGCCAGCATGGTTTCTTTTGAATTCGTGTTGAGTTAGTGTGAAAAGTGCAGTATATGTTCATTTTGTGCTTTTCTCGCTCAAATAGCGTTATTTTGACCTGAAAATGACGGAATATGAGTATTTTAGATTCATTTGTATTTATTTGTCAAACTGTCATAGAATGACATTTCCACTTTAGAAACATCAATTCTTGCATGTTTTTGAAGGCCAGCATGGTTTCTTTTGAATTCGTGTTGAGTTAGTGTGAAAAGTGCAGTATATGTTCATTTTGTGCTTTTCTCGCTCAAATAGCGTTATTTTGACCTGAAAATGACGGAATATGAGTATTTTAGATTCATTTGTATTTATTTGTCAAACTGTCATAGAATGACATTTCCACTTTAGAAACATCAATTCTTGCATGTTTTTGAAGGCCAGCATGGTTTCTTTTGAATTCGTGTTGAGTTAGTGTGAAAAGTGCAGTATATGTTCATTTTGTGCTTTTCTCGCTCAAATAGCGTTATTTTGACCTGAAAATGACGGAATATGAGTATTTTAGATTCATTTGTATTTATTTGTCAAACTGTCATAGAATGACATTTCCACTTTAGAAACATCAATTCTTGCATGTTTTTGAAGGCCAGCATGGTTTCTTTTGAATTCGTGTTGAGTTAGTGTGAAAAGTGCAGTATATGTTCATTTTGTGCTTTTCTCGCTCAAATAGCGTTATTTTGACCTGAAAATGACGGAATATGAGTATTTTAGATTCATTTGTATTTATTTGTCAAACTGTCATAGAATGACATTTCCACTTTAGAAACATCAATTCTTGCATGTTTTTGAAGGCCAGCATGGTTTCTTTTGAATTCGTGTTGAGTTAGTGTGAAAAGTGCAGTATATGTTCATTTTGTGCTTTTCTCGCTCAAATAGCGTTATTTTGACCTGAAAATGACGGAATATGAGTATTTTAGATTCATTTGTATTTATTTGTCAAACTGTCATAGAATGACATTTCCACTTTAGAAACATCAATTCTTGCATGTTTTTGAAGGCCAGCATGGTTTCTTTTGAATTCGTGTTGAGTTAGTGTGAAAAGTGCAGTATATGTTCATTTTGTGCTTTTCTCGCTCAAATAGCGTTATTTTGACCTGAAAATGACGGAATATGAGTATTTTAGATTCATTTGTATTTATTTGTCAAACTGTCATAGAATGACATTTCCACTTTAGAAACATCAATTCTTGCATGTTTTTGAAGGCCAGCATGGTTTCTTTTGAATTCGTGTTGAGTTAGTGTGAAAAGTGCAGTATATGTTCATTTTGTGCTTTTCTCGCTCAAATAGCGTTATTTTGACCTGAAAATGACGGAATATGAGTATTTTAGATTCATTTGTATTTATTTGTCAAACTGTCATAGAATGACATTTCCACTTTAGAAACATCAATTCTTGCATGTTTTTGAAGGCCAGCATGGTTTCTTTTGAATTCGTGTTGAGTTAGTGTGAAAAGTGCAGTATATGTTCATTTTGTGCTTTTCTCGCTCAAATAGCGTTATTTTGACCTGAAAATGACGAATATGAGTATTTTAGATTCATTTGTATTTATTTGTCAAACTGTCATAGAATGACATTTCCACTTTAGAAACATCAATTCTTGCATGTTTTTGAAGGCCAGCATGGTTTCTTTTGAATTCGTGTTGAGTTAGTGTGAAAAGTGCAGTATATGTTCATTTTGTGCTTTTCTCGCTCAAATAGCGTTATTTGACCTGAAAATGACGGAATATGAGTATTTTAGATTCATTTGTATTTATTTGTCAAACTGTCATAGAATGACATTTCCACTTTAGAAACATCAATTCTTGCATGTTTTGAAGGCCAGCATGGTTTCTTTTGAATTCGTGTTGAGTTAGTGTGAAAAGTGCAGTATATGTTCATTTTGTGCTTTTCTCGCTCAAATAGCGTTATTTTGACCTGAAAATGACGGAATATGAGTATTTTAGATTCATTTGTATTTATTTGTCAAACTGTCATAGAATGACATTTCCACTTTAGAAACATCAATTCTTGCATGTTTTTGAAGGCCAGCATGGTTTCTTTTGAATTCGTGTTGAGTTAGTGTGAAAAGTGCAGTATATGTTCATTTTGTGCTTTTCTCGCTCAAATAGCGTTATTTTGACCTGAAAATGACGGAATATGAGTATTTTAGATTCATTTGTATTTATTTGTCAAACTGTCATAGAATGACATTTCCACTTTAGAAACATCAATTCTTGCATGTTTTTGAAGGCCAGCATGGTTTCTTTTGAATTCGTGTTGAGTTAGTGTGAAAAGTGCAGTATATGTTCATTTTGTGCTTTTCTCGCTCAAATAGCGTTATTTTGACCTGAAAATGACGGAATATGAGTATTTTAGATTCATTTGTATTTATTTGTCAAACTGTCATAGAATGACATTTCCACTTTAGAAACATCAATTCTTGCATGTTTTTGAAGGCCAGCATGGTTTCTTTTGAATTCGTGTTGAGTTAGTGTGAAAAGTGCAGTATATGTTCATTTTGTGCTTTTCTCGCTCAAATAGCGTTATTTTGACCTGAAAATGACGGAATATGAGTATTTTAGATTCATTTGTATTTATTTGTCAAACTGTCATAGAATGACATTTCCACTTTAGAAACATCAATTCTTGCATGTTTTTGAAGGCCAGCATGGTTTCTTTTGAATTCGTGTTGAGTTAGTGTGAAAAGTGCAGTATATGTTCATTTTGTGCTTTTCTCGCTCAAATAGCGTTATTTTGACCTGAAAATGACGGAATATGAGTATTTTAGATTCATTTGTATTTATTTGTCAAACTGTCATAGAATGACATTTCCACTTTAGAAACATCAATTCTTGCATGTTTTTGAAGGCCAGCATGGTTTCTTTTGAATTCGTGTTGAGTTAGTGTGAAAAGTGCAGTATATGTTCATTTTGTGCTTTTCCTCGCTCAAATAGCGTTATTTTGACCTGAAAATGACGGAATATGAGTATTTTAGATTCATTTGTATTTATTTGTCAAACTGTCATAGAATGACATTTCCACTTTAGAAACATCAATTCTTGCATGTTTTTGAAGGCCAGCATGGTTTCTTTTGAATTCGTGTTGAGTTAGTGTGAAAAGTGCAGTATATGTTCATTTTGTGCTTTTCTCGCTCAAATAGCGTTATTTTGACCTGAAAATGACGGAATATGAGTATTTTAGATTCATTTGTATTTATTTGTCAAACTGTCATAGAATGACATTTCCACTTTAGAAACATCAATTCTTGCATGTTTTTGAAGGCCAGCATGGTTTCTTTTGAATTCGTGTTGAGTTAGTGTGAAAAGTGCAGTATATGTTCATTTTGTGCTTTTCTCGCTCAAATAGCGTTATTTTGACCTGAAAATGACGGAATATGAGTATTTTAGATTCATTTGTATTTATTTGTCAAACTGTCATAGAATGACATTTCCACTTTAGAAACATCAATTCTTGCATGTTTTTGAAGGCCAGCATGGTTTCTTTTGATTCGTGTTGAGTAGTGTGAAAAGTGCAGTATATGTTCATTTTGTGCTTTTCTCGCTCAAATAGCGTTATTTTGACCTGAAAATGACGGAATATGAGTATTTTAGATTCATTTGTATTTATTTGTCAAACTGTCATAGAATGACATTTCCACTTTAGAAACATCAATTCTTGCATGTTTTGAAGGCCAGCATGGTTTCTTT